>NC_137923.1:1498888-1633888 GCF_963457725.1 Sprattus sprattus | reverse complement strand
TACTCAGCTCTTAGTCAAGTCTTGCCCCAGGAACTTGTCTGACATCTTGTCTGCATAACACATTAGACAAATTAGATCATCATCCTCACCACTTGGGCTCCTATTCTTAGCTGCCACATGTTTGTGCAGAGGCTGGGACTGTGTGTGTGTGTATGTTGTGAGTCTGCTGGTGTTGTTTTATGTATAAGGCATCAGTCATAAGACAGCCCTTTCACACGTCCCACTGCAAAGTGCTGTTCTGACGGAGCTACCTCCACGATCCGGGGCCGACACACACGGAGGCAGGGGAAATGAGTAAGAGCTGAGACGAGTGGTCAGTTCCTCTCTCGTCACGAGCCACGACTGCTGCATCACCCCCATTTCCTCCTGTTAAGCTGCTCATTTTCCCAGTCAGGTTTACAGCTGATATGGGGGGCCCCTAAGAGCCGGCCTTTAAGGATTTATGTGTGAATGGAGGAAAAGAGATCTGCTAATAGGTGTGTATACGATGTGTTTACTCTCAATTTGAACTCTTCACTTAGAGAGATAAATTATACAATTGGCAGCTACACAAATGACTGCCGGCCACTTTGCAGTGTTTTACCTTAAGCTCCTCCTCATACCCACAGAAATCTAAACACATTCCTTAGCCTCTCCAACACATGGCAACTGTAGACTTGTTGAGTTTTAATGCGAGGATGGAAAAACCTGGCTGCAGTGTAGAGGTGGGCGCGAGGGTTTTTTTGGCAGGGAGACTTCCCTCTTCCACCACCTCTCCCGTTTCGCGCTCTCGCAGTGACTCAGTCCGCCACGGAGTGTGTAGAGAGTAGGCGGGATCCCTTGCTCGGCCTGCTCACATCATTCCCCGTCCTCGAACGCAACGCTTTCATCATTGCCTTCGCTCCCCGACTCTGACTAATTCTCGCTTTCCCCATTCGTGCCCCTCCCCCTCCCCTCCCACCTCTCTCTCCATCTCCATCCCCTGATCTCAATCTACCTTTTTTCCTACAGACGGAGAGCTTTTCATCTCCCGCCATGTCACTGGTGACTCACCTCATAATTAGTCTGTTCCGTCCTCCCACCTGCCACTCTCTAGTACATGCAGTTAATATCTCTCCCAGAGACCCAGACACCCGGGCCTGGGGCCGGCCACCGCTCGCTCCTCTCCCGCACCTCTGTGGATCTCCTGAGCTCATGCCCCGGTTCTCCCTCCCTGGTCTTTTCCTTCTCCCTTCTCCACCTGTTTCATCAACAGGAAAAAAAGAGATCTCCTGCTTCTCTCCAGGACCCTGGAGGCTTACGTAACAGCGATTGGCTGATGTAGTGACGCACATTGATGATGTAACACAGCACCACCTTCCACCTGACTGAGTGGACGTCTTAAGTCCCCCACCCACCCCACCCCACCCCACCCCACCCCGAGCTGCTGTGAGTCGGGCTGTGAGCCCACCTGTCGCACATGCGTCCGCCTCTACCTTCATTAGAGTCCAAGCAGCACAAGTGTATAAATCAGACAGGTGACACACACACACACACAGAAACACAGAAACACACACACACACACACACACACTCACACAGCCACAGCCACACACTCACATAGACACACAGCCACACACTCACACACAGACAAACTCACACACAAACACACAGACACACACACTCACACACAGACACACAGACACAGACACAGACACACACACACACACACACAAACACACTCACACAGCTGCTCACACGAGTGGGGGGAAGCCCCAGGAAGTGTGGGAGACACACATACGTCAAACTGACCACCTGGAGTGCATGGAAAGATCCCAAAGTTGACTAATGTTTTTAAGAGACCGCTGTATTGTGTATTCAGCCCACCCCTGAGGGTGAATTCCTCCTCTAGATATCAAAATGAATTCCTCATCTTGATAATAAAATGAATTCCTCTTCTAGATATCAAAATTAATTTAAGTCCTCCTCTAGGTAATAAACTTAACTCCGCTTTTAGGTAATACAAATAAAAACCCACCAGTAATACTGGTTCAACTGACAGAAGTTAACAGCAGGTACTTATCATGAAAGCCAGCATAAAACCTAACAGACACAATCCAATTTATATCACTTGGTAATCTACATGATTTAAATATAGACATATAAATAGTACCCCCCCCCCCCCCCACACACACACACACACACACACACACACACACACATAGTAGACGTGGTTTTTAAGTCATCTATTACTAACGCTGCCTCATGTGTCGCACCTTCGCCAGGGAGCAGATGGCAGGCCAGCGTGAGTGATGATGTCAGAGTGTGGAGGGAGAGCAGCGCGAAGCAGAGGCTCCATTTTGTGTTACGCTCACCGCTGACTCAGAGGAGGTGGTCGGCGGAGGATGGGATCAGGAAACCCTCTCTTAGTCGTGTGTCATGGCCGCTAAATGCGTCTCCCGGCAGGGGAGAGCAGCCTGGCGGAAGGGCCACTGATTCACACGTCCGGGGCCTCTAGGTGAGCCTGGGCCTGAGGCTGAGGCTGGGGCTGAGCTGGGCCAGACACCACCATCATCATCATCTTCTTCGTCATCATCATCATCATCATCAGACCTGGGGGATGCTGACCCCTCAGGTTCACCATGATTAAGCATGAAGTGGGTTTTCTATGACTGCGTGTGACATCACTGGGCAGTTTTTGTATGCAGTGTCATACATGAGTATTTGTTTTCTTGGTCATACTCCATACTCATAGTCTAAACCTCACACTCCGTACTCATACTCCATAATTTCTGCCTCAAATTCCATGACTTTTGATTGTTAAAAAAAAATGTCCCGGTAAGCTTTGTGATCAGTGGTAATATTGTGTGACTTCTTCTGGCAGTTAAATCTAGTTTTAAAATAAGTATACGCCCAAATCCCATGAAACAATATGAGGAGCTGTGAATCATTATCGCCCTCTGGTGGACTAAAACTCTCTGGTCTCAAAAGCAGCTGGAAAACATTGTAAGTGTGTTTGTGAGAGTAAGTCATGTCAAACTTTAAGTCAGGTTGTCAGCTAAAAATACATTTTAAATACATTTATTCATCTTTTTAAACACATCAGATCATATTTTTCCACAGTTGAACAAAATACACATTTAGACATTATTTTACAGAAATCATCTTCAAAGACTGGCTTGAAAGAACGGAAGGGAAAAAATGAGTAATTCGTGTAGCTTTGATGAACAATAATGAACTCTCACAACAACACAAGCTCCTGTCACTAATTATCACTATCCACTGGATGGAAAAATACATAGTGGATCTGTCCAGCTTTGGCATTCCTGACGTCACACTATTTATCCTGAAACTCTCCCTGTCAATGAATTAATATATTTACTGCGCACACAATGCAATTCACGTGTCCCTACCAACTGCAGGTGAATATGAGTAAAAATAAGATTAGACTCAAATGTTATGAGAGGAAAGCACCTCAAACATTAATTTACTAAGCACTATTGTTGCAGCTGCTTTAGAGGCAGCCTGGTGATAATCCAGTCCAGTCACGGATATCTAGCGCCTTAACTGTCAATGGTAAAACAGCACACTTGGCTTGTAAGTTGGACCAATTCTATTGCTTTTCTACTTTGTCTTGGATTGCTGACTGTGGACCGATGTTAAATACATATTAAGAACTGATCGATATAAAAGGGCAACGATCAATCCATCAAAAAGGGGTATTTCTAGAGCCGCTGGTGCATAGCCTGATGGCTAATATCTATAATCATGCATGTAAAATTTAGTGAAAAGGAGAACTCAGGTTAAGAGGTGAAACCACCCAGCAAAGTGACAAGCTTGTGTAATTCACTACTGGGCTTGCATCCTTTCACTTTCACTTTGACAGGCTCCGCTGTTATGTGAAGTGCTTGCTTTCCCCTGGTGGTGAAGCCTATTGGCTGTCTATGGATGTGGATGTGTGTGTGTGTGTGGATGCACATGCATGCAAAGCGCTACTCAAAATGCTATGTGAGTGTTTTAACCACATCACCGAGAGATAGAGACTGCAAGTTATGTATTCTCCTTTCACCAACTGACTTAAGCCCCGCACAACATTAAACTTTGCAGCCACTTCACAGAAGCAACATTTATCGGTGGTAACCAATAAACGATATATATATATATATTATTTATCATCTGCATGTTGATAGACTGATTGCTTAGGTACATTCTCTGTCGAAAAATGTGTTGAAGTGCTTATCTTGCTTCAGCTGATCACGAGAGTGATATTTCCAATCTGTTCCAAAAAAAAAGTTCAGTCTATGCACCATCAATAGTCTGAGAAGTATTCAAACAGCAGGTGCAGATCACAGAAGCTCTGAGTGAGATCAATGTATTGAGATATTTCTTCAATGGCTTGTTTGGAACTACGGAGTGCACTATAGCAGCAACAACAACAACAAAACAAAAAAATACACACCTCTACTATTGCTTGCTTCTGCATCCATCCATCCAAAGCCATAGGCAGGGCTCAGCCACACCTTTTCAGGGCAGCCAATGCTTCCCCTCCCTGTGTCTCTGCGATGATTACTGAAAAAAGATATAGAGGGGCTCTCCTCCGCAAGTGTGCCTTCCCCACAAGCCACTCCCTGTTCGTGAGGGTCATCTACCCAAGCAGGCTGATGGGCCCTACATCCTGCATCCAACCCACTCAGACACCACCCCAGGTCTCTCTTTACAGCCACGAGCTCAAGACCCCTGCCCTGTCCTCCACAGCGCTCCCACCTGAGGAGGGAGGCTTCTAGAAGGGCATGCCACCGGTGATCTGGCGTGCCACCTGCTCTTCGGTGGTCTCCTCCTTGTCACCACCGCGCTCCTTGTTCCAGTCCTTGAGGCCCTCGGGGAGGGACGTGTCCTCATCCACGCTGCCCGTGCCCTCCACGAAATCCTCGTAGGTGGACTTCTCGGAGAACGGCCGCGGCCCCAGCAGCTGCACCATGTCGTTTTTGTCCAGGACCTCTTTCTCCAAGAGAAGGAGCGCCACCTAGTGGTGAGGAGCAGTACAGGCCACTTTAGCTCTTGTGTCAAGGAATACTCTCTAGCATAGAGTGAATCACAATAATGCCCTACTACTGCAAACCTTTTGCTACAAGCAACTATTTTTTGTTACAGGTAATCTATCTATAAATCCAGGAATCTCTGTGTGTCTGTCTGTCTGTCTGTCTGTCTAGGGCGTATCTCCCTGACGGTAGTGAGGTTAGTCATGATATTTCGCATGTAGCTTACGCATGTCATGAACCTGTGCATCCTTGATTTTGAAGATTTTTGAAATTATGGTTTTCGAGATATTTGTATTTTACCGTTTCCCGTAGGAAACAATGGGTTATCGTCTCCCGTCGCGCCGGCACTATGGGTAGTGACGTCACAATCAAACGCGTAGCGTTATTAAACTATCCTGCCTTCACTCAAAGTTCAGAATAGCGTTGGATATGATACAGATATGATACAGGAGGATATGGATATGATACAGGAGGCGTAAAATGTCCTATAGTGTGTAGGCTATTCATGAGGATCACACACTTCGATGAACACACACTTCGACGTCTGGAGTAGGCCTGCTCATCTGTAAATTTAACCTGTTCACGTTAATTGCTGTGAAATTAGCTAGCCTATTGACGTGCATCGAACGTGCACTGTGCACTGAATTCGGGTGGGGGATAGTAACGCCATCTCCAGTCAGCGCAAATCTCGCTGTAAATTAGTTTATAGTTTAGACAGCAACGTTGACATCTATATTCAACTGCATCCACTACATAATCTCAAACTTTATTTGTTGGTATATCTCCAAAAAGGCTAACATTAAAACATTTCTTAATGAAAAGGAAACATGCATCACAATAACACTTCAGTGTAACCTGTAGCCTACCTATGTGGAGTGCAAATATGTCTTGCTATTACACTAACCAACAGCTACACCTACGTCTGCTTACACTACAGAATGCATAATTCCTACGGGCACTGCACTAGTACGGATAATTGCTGATGATGGAGCGGTTTGAAACAGGTTAGCGATAGCGACCATAGGTCTACTCCGTACCTTCTCCACTTCGGCCTTCTTCTCCATCAGGAGCTCCTTGGTGCGCACGTATGCGTCACTGATGAGGCAGCGCACCTCCGTGTCGATGAGGCGGGCCGTGGCCTCGCTGTAGGGCTTCTCCAGCACCATCTCTCCCTGCCGGGGCAAGTCGAAGGACACCTGGCCCACCTTCTCATTCATGCCGTAATGCACTATCTGTGGAGGCATGACAGTTTGGTTTCACCACAGGGTGAAAATGCTAAAATACATGTGGCGCGCAAACGTCAAAAACATTTACCCTTAACATTAATGTTTCACACAGGGTGAATGCCAAAATACATGTGACGCACAAACGTCAAAAACATTTACCCTTAACATTAACCTTTATGTTTTACACAGGGTGAATGCAAAAATACATGTTACAAGCAAACGTCATAGATATTTATCCTTTACATTTGCAAGACAAATTATGACCAATTTTTTTTTTGCTAGATCAGTACTGAAAGCACGGAATAGAGATTGCCCCCAGGTTGGAATGGAATCGACGACACAGAGACACAGATAACACAGCACAAATGTGACAGTTGATTACCTGAGCGTAGGCACTCTGTGTGACCTTCTTGAGGTCATCCTGGGCCCCAGTGGTGATGCGGCCGAAGAAGATCTCCTCTGAGACTCGTCCCCCTAGCGTCATGCACATCCTGTCCATCAGTTGCTCCTTGGTGTACAGGTACTGCTCCCTGGGCAGGTACTGCGCATAGCCCAGCCCCTTCCCACGCGGGATTATGGACACCTGATGACATGGGGCGCAAAATTACTGAGTGAAGCACATGGCCTCACACTACATAACCAATTATCAATAATAAACCAAGCACAATCACAACAAGTAATGTACACCATGAGTGTACGCTTATCATCTTATCACATTTATTAATATTAATACCAGATTTGTACAAATTTGGACACGCTGACATTTTTTTTCTGCCTTCATTACTCATTACATGCTGCCTTCACAGAGGAGGGATCGCAAATCTTTCCTGTATGTCACCCAGTGCCACAGAGCCGGGCGTGGCTCACCTTGATAAGGGGGTCGGCATTCTCCAGGTACCAGCCAGCCACAGCATGTCCTGCCTCGTGGTACGCCACCGTCTTCTTCTCCTCCGGCTGGAGCACCTGGGTCTTCTTCTCCAGACCTGACCACACACACACACACACACACACACACACACACACACACACACACACACACACACACACAGGCACACACAGAGACAAATGACAAGGGCACAGGCGAGGGTTAACAGCCCGGTGCTTAGCAAGCTGGGTGAAAAAAAAAAATCAGCAGAATAACTGACAGATTCCAACATGCAAGAGCGACATCACGGCTCACCTCCAATCACCCGTTCAATGGCCTGCTCAAAGTGCTTCTGGTTAATGGAGTCGGCGAGGTGGCGAGCTGCAATCAGCGCTGCCTCATTGCACACGTTGGCAATGTCAGCTCCTGCCATACAACAGCACAGAAGGGAACAGAAATGACATTCAACACATGGATAGGGTAGTTATATGCCCTTCTAACTACAAGGAACAGAGTCCAATCCACACCTGTCGTACATCATAGACCTTAAAGGTAGTGTGTAGGACTTATTAGCAGAAATGGAGTATACTATTTATAATTAGGTTTTTATTAGTGTATGTATATTCACCTGTAACTAGGAACAGTTTCATTAGGTTAGAATGAGGCCTTCATATCTACATAGAAGCAGGTCATCTGCGGAGGCCTTCATGTTGCGCCACCATGTTTCTATAGTAGCCCAGAACAGACAATACTGCCTCTAGAGAGGGCCTTTAGCATTTTTACATTGAAGTGGCAGCTTCATTTTTAATGAATATTATTAAGCACAAGAAAAAACAAGGGAGAGGGTATTCTCGTTGTCAAAGAAGCAAAACCACGAAGCAAAGCTAAATCATGGAGGCAAGAGGAAACAAGGATAAACACTGGTGTTGGAATTGCTGACGAGGGACAAATGTTTTCAGGGTCATGCCGAAGTTGCCTGCTTTCTTCTGGACAGGTATTTACGCCTACCAATCTAAATGCAATTTGTTGTTTGATAGCTTTAGCTGGAACATGGCCATGGTCATAATTACCAAGACAAGTAACCTTTTTACCCGCGTCAATGTCGAAATCTGATTGCTACCGGGATTGTTCTTTTACATTAATGCACCAAAACAATCTTTTATCTTTGTACCGAGATCAGCACCCAGCTGCTTAACATGATTGTCAATAAAATTGTAACGTTAAACAAAACAGCTTGTAGCTCATGTCAGCCAACAACTAACGTGGCCAAACTTCACACTTTACAGTCCATGGAAGCTATGAACTATAGTTTTACAGACTGAATAACTAAACAACAATTTCTAAATATCTATCTAAAGTAACCTCATCTCTTCACATATAACTATTCGATGTGTTTGTAGACAATGATACCATTTTGAAAGCAGCTCCTGCCGAAGATCTGCAACCTCAACCTATCACATGTATGCATATTTATGTTAAATCAGCGATCGCTTGTCACCTGAGAAGCCAGGAGTAAGAGCAGCCATTTTTCTGGCCAGGTCGTCTTTATCCATCGCTTCATCCAGCTTGAGGGGCCTCAGATGCACTTTGAATATGGAGGCTCTGCCTTTGATATCTGGAGGACCTGAATAACAAGCAAGATGACCATAAGGCAGGGATCATACTGACCATAATAATTGTAGTAGTTTAAACAGAGTTCTATCTCGTTGCTAAGTGACGTGAAGTACACATTTTTTCATCTCGCCCCTATCTTAAAATCCTAAAGAATCTTACTGCTTTCTTTGGTCAGAATGCCTGAAATGTTCCTAGGATACATTAAACTGACGTTGATGAGCATCACGATATACTATGGAAGTTGAACAAGGTTCAGTTCAAATCAACACTCTGCTCTCATGTCATTAGCATTATGCTAGTAATGTTAACCACTCCACTGATGACCCATATCAAACGATAGAAAATAGAATGCATTAAACATGACTACTGTAGTCTTTCTCCTATTCATAGCCTTCAAGACTGCTTTCTGGTTTCGGTATAAAAAATCTAAAATACAACATAATAAAAGCCAAGCTGATGTGATTTGGTAATTGCCCTAATCAAATTTGACAATACATCCTCTCCTATTAGCATAACAGTGAAATGATTTGGTTATTCAGTAATGGGAAAAGGCAGTTCTTCCAGAAAATGATACAAAGCTGATAAACCACCAAGTCCATACCTATGTATATCTGTCTGTCAAAGCGACCAGGCCGCATTAGTGCTGGGTCCAAGATGTCTGGTCTGTTGGTGCCGGCCAGGACAACTACATTAGTCGCTGGGTTAAACCCTAGAAGAAAATCAGCAAAAAAACTCCAACAAACCACTTTTAACATCCCAATCCCAAGCAAGCCAAGCTTCCATGGAAGTCCTGTAGTCTTCTATAATAGTTTGATGGATTCGGATCATGATAGCAAAGACAAAGGGAATCTTACAATGCAAGGTGTAAGTGTGGTGCAGGCTACGCACCGTCCATTTCCACCAGTAACTGATTGAGGGTGTTCTCCTGCTCACTCTGCCCTCCAAAGTTCCCACGACCTCGCTTCCTCCCCACTGCATCGATCTCGTCTATGAAGAGGATGCAAGGGGCATTCTTACGCGCCAGCACAAAGAGGTCCCGCACCTGAGCAATGACAGGAAGAAGTTCAAGGTTGAATGAAGTAAAGATATGAAGCAAATCAAATTGTAAGGGCGGGCTTTATACGATGATGGACAGATGATCAACCAAAGCTTGACGGTAGATTAGAAATTGTACCAAGATGGCAGCGTCTCGGGAGCCTGTTAGTGGGAAATGTTTTATGTGAATTAAGCTATCTACACAACTTTTTTATGTCTATATTGACTCAGTTAGTTGTGTATGTGCAGCACGAATGTTGCAGAGTATTGTAGGTCTTAACTGAAGCTGTAGACCATTATTGTTAGGTTATTGCTAACGCTTAGACCAAAAATCCATTGAAACACATAGTAGCTAGCTAGCCTCGCTGCTAATAAGTATAACGTGAGCATGCATATCTCACAGATACTATTGACAGCGCATTTATTTCGAAAGAGGAACAGAGAAATGCATTCAAGGCATTTGTTGATCGAAAAGATGTTTTTGCCGTCCTTCCTACGGGCTCCGGTAATAGTTTAATGTATCAGATGGTCATACTACATTGCTCTGATTGGTTCTAGGTATCCAATTGAGCGAAGAGGCATTTTTTTTCCCTGGTTCGATGAAACACGCCCCATAATCACAGCTCAATGGAGCAGTATCAGACTCATATTCTGACTAGAATTATGAGTATGACATCGTCAGGCTAGGATTTAATAGAATTCCAGGGGATGTGTAGTGCCTTGGACATGTTTTTTTTTGTATCCTTCCCCTGACCTTTTTCTGAGTTGATCGGAGTGATCTTTTGTCTTCATGGTGTAACAGTAGCCAGGAATACAGATTACTTAATACTGACCAGTGAATTGACCTTCCAGACACAGGTGTCGTTAAACTTCAATAACTTCACTTCGACATTGAAGAGGGCTTTTTTGTAATCTTTTTGTCAAAAAACTTATATTTACAATGATTGATTTTGAAAAGCAATAAAAGGGTAAAACATCCTAGGGGGTGAATACACATGCAAGGCACTGTACATCACCATGATGTAGACACTCAACTCTCAAACAGCATGATAATAAGGCAAATAGAATAAAGTTCTCTAATGAACCATGTCATGTCATAGGCATTACTATTTTGTAATTGTAATTGTATAAGCCTCCTTGCCCTTGGCAGGCGGACAGATGAGGTGGGGTCCAATCTAAGTGCTTCGTACATTTGGCTATCTGTGCAGACCATCAATGAGCACTAGGGCACAGATTACTCACCCTGGCTGGACCCACGCCCACAAACATCTCCAGGAACTCAGAGCCATTGACGGTGATGAAGGGCACATTGGCTTCACCTGCAGTGGCCTTAGCCAACAGGGTCTTTCCAGTTCCGGGAGGACCAGTCAAAATTGCACCCTATCAATGAAGAAGAGGGTTAGATCACGAATGAAAAGAAAGCCTATTCCTCTAAATGGACAAAGAGGAAGTTAAGCTGATATTTCACTTTCTACACAGAGGTGATTCCTCAAGAACCATGCCGTCTTAAATGAAGAACAATCATCTACGTACCTTAGGAATCTTAGCTCCTAGGTCCTTGTACTGCTTAGGGTTCTTGAGGAAGTTGACGAACTCCATGATCTCCAACTTGGCCTCCTCACAGCCAGCCACATCCTTGAACTTTATATCGATCTCATCACGTAGCACCTTAGCAGTGGTCTCACCCACGCTGAAAAGGCCACCCATGCCCCCCTTGCCTGGCCTACCACCAGCCCCCGCGGGCCCGCGGCGGAGCATGAAGAGCAAGAAGCCGATGATCAGCACTGTGGGCAGCATGCTGAGGAGGAAAGACCTGGGGGAGGACAGGAAGTAGACAATGATCAATGTCATCTGACACTACTTAGTACTAGGAAATGTTTATCTGTTGTGCCTGTGCACTTTATATGTTTTACTGTGGGGAGAGTGGGAAACGTTCTTTCGATTACTTTGTATGTCTTGACATGTGAAGTAATTGACAATAAGGCTACTTTGACTTTGACAATGATCAATGTCATCTGATAAAGGCTGATGGAAGGAAGGCCAACATAATGTGTACAGATCCCTTAGACTTTTCGAAATTTTAGCTGTGCAAAGTTATGAATGAGGAGCACTCATGGCTGCCACTTCCTCAACTGTATTAAGCCTTTATAGCTTTTCAACTATGCCATGTCTATGCCAACCTTACCCATCACTCTCATTGGAGTAGACCACTGGGAGCCTGTTCTCCCCTTCAATGCCCATCTCAAGCTGGATGCTCTCCAGGTTTCGCTCAAATGTGTCCACACTGCCAATGTTGAACCAAACATATTGCTGTAGAAATAAAAGAAAGAGTAGAGAGAGTCAGAATACAGAAAAAGGACAGACCTCCTGTTATTATAATAAAGGCGTAATCCGAAACTGAGAACACTTTAGGAGAAATCTGTAGGTATAACCACATGAATTTTGATTAGTAAATATACTCACTCCATCAACTGGGTTCTTTCCTTGAGCAAATACTACTTTCACATACCGCTTGTTCACAACCTCTAACCTGTCAACCTGATGAAAGATTACACTTCAAATTAGTTCAGAAGTTACTCTCTCACACATACATATATATTCTAATTTAAAAACAGCTACAGAAAAGACTAACTTGTCAAAAGACTAGCTACCACAGTAAGTTAACTACCAGATTTTCTTTTTATTAATATAAAACTTACAACGCCTTTGAAGAGATACAGGTTGATAAAGTCTTTCCAGGTGACTTCTCTTCCGCCATCTCGGAAAAAGAAGTAATAGGTGATAGCGGTCCAAAAAGCAACTCCACTCAGGAAATAGGCCCGGAACTCTTTGTCATCCCATGGTATATCACCCTGAACACACCAAGAAAGTCAGCAAAGCCATGCTTACCTGTCAGTGGTGCCTGTCTGTGGACTCTACAACATTAGCAGGTAAATAACAGAGGGTATATGGATATATGGGTATAGGGTATATAGGCTAGATGACCAGCATTGCAAGACGAGAAAAGTACACAGACATCTGTCCACAATCTCACCTTCTGGAGACGACTGAACCAGAAACTCTCGTCCCTCCTTTCCCCTCTCCTTCCTCCTCCACCCGAGGAACCGCCACCCTTGCCACCACTGCCACCGCCGCTGCCACCGCCACCGCCACCGCCACCGCTGGACCTGCTACCTTCACTTGGCTTTGCCTCTGCAATGACGCAATTAATAACTTTTTAAGGATCGGGGGGATGATGGGGGTAGGGTAATTAAAAAAGACAAAACAGACTTCTGCCCACAGAACTGAGAAAAAGTTAACTCTTGCCTTTGGCCTCGGCTGCTTTCGGTTCACTGTGTTTTGGAGTTGTCTTATTAGGGAAGTATTTCTCAAATCCTACAAGATATTCAGAGACACATCTCTTGTTAACAGAAGAGCGATGGTCCACAAAACATTGTGCTGTGTATAGACCTTCAATATCAATAAACAAAGAGTATTCAACCCTAGCACAGAGATTAGTACCTAAAATACATACCCTTTGGAGGCTTAGAGCACAGTCTTCTATAGGCACCTAACACACGTAACAGCAGGGATCCTCTTTCAACAGTAGAGGTTTGAGCTTCAGCTTGGCTTGAGACCTTCCATGAGATAAGATCAACACATTTCATGAGAGAAGAAGCACACCGAAAAACATGTCAGCAACAAATACCATGCATAGCGTTTAGAGGGTGTGTCTACTATGTTAAGCGAACTCACTTTGTCATCGACCAATTTAAATACATTTAGTTAATTGCTTTTTATCAGATGTTAAATTGGTTATTGACAACAAATATCTACAGAAGCAACTCCCCTAAAATCACGTGTAAACCCATGTGTACAAAACGCTAGGTCGCGCGATTCTCTGTTTGAGCAAAAGAAGGGCTAGCAGCAAGATATGACCATGGCGCATAAAAAGTGCTCAAACAGCGCATTATGTTTAAAATAACCCATGTTGTCCACCCACTACACCAACACCAACACCAACTCACAGTTTAATAACACGCTAGCTGGAAGCAATGAAGAACGCAAACGTTACTTAACGCAATGTCATTCCAAGGCCTCTTTAGGTAAGCAAAGCATTACGTTACTGGAACTAGCTGGCTAGCTTGTAAACTCATGACAATCAGGTTACAAGGGGATTATCCTATTTTACCACTACATACACATTTAAGTTGTAACTGTACTGGCACTATAACTTACCGAGATGCATATTTGGCTTAAAATGGCAATAGAGACTTATACTTTCATGTCAGTTTCATACGCTTCGTTTGCACCTACCAGTCGTAACGTTACATAGTTTGTTGATCTGACGTTTGGAGGCAATATAGTCTTTGAAAGGTTCCTACAACCTCTTGACAAGTAGAGGTATCGATGGGCCATCACGACCCTCTTCAAATGAGTCAATACTAAAACAGAAAATAAAGCAGAGCTCTTATTTGTACGGAAGATAAGTTTTGGACACAATTTCCCTTCGCACCACTCTTCGCCATCACTAGACGACGACGTCACAGCCTGAACATGACAGTATTTCCGGTTATGATGCTGCTGCTGCTGCTACTGCTGATAGTATATTGACAGCCCAGTATTTGCATGTAGTGTGAACAGATCTTTTTATTATTATGGTTGGCCTACTGATCTATATCTACACTATATCATTTATATTCTCTCATGTCACAAACGGGTGAGTTTGTGCTGTCGAAGATGGTTAAATAAATAAACAAAAACTGGACAAGACTAGACAGGAACCCTCTCTTTCCTCAAAAAGTCTACTACATCACTATATGTTACATCAGTGTAAAACAATGTTTAATACATTATGGTAATTCTTAAGTTTGTGATGCACCTTTTGCTTTGTATAACAAACATAACTCATCACAATTAAACACATATCAAATTCCAAATATCATTAAAACTGGGCCACTGACAGCGCATGTTGCACTGTGTAGGAGTGCTCTAGTCTAACGGATCCCGGGTACAGCATGCGGTATGTGTGTAAAATTGTCTCTTAAATACATATACGAATCTTAGGCAGCCAAACTCTTCCCACTCACTTTGTCTCTTTCTTCCCCATCTCCACTGTGGAATACTGCTGTAGTCTTTAATAATAATACTAATAATACATTTTATTTGTATTGCACTTTACATTATACAAATCTCAAAGTGCTACATATACATATAAAACAACAATAACAATGAACATTGATTAGCAGAAACATTTTGAAAAAAGATACGTTTTTAGGCCTTTTTTAAAAAACGTCAGTAGACTGTGGGGCCCTGAGATGGTCAGGGAGGGCATTCCACAGCCTTGGGGCAGCAGAGGAGAAAGCCCGGTCACCCATGGTGCAGAGCTTGGTTCTGGTGGCTTGAAGGGTGTTTGCGGATGCAGAACGGAGGGAGCGTGAGGAGGTCTGGGGGGAGAGGAGTTCCCTGAGGTAGGGGGGAGCATGTCTGTATAGGCATTTGTGGGTGAGGAGGGAGACCTTGAACTCTATTCTGAGTGGGACTGGGAGCCAGTGAAGTGCTTTCAGGGTGGGGGTGATGTGGTCGTGTTTACGCACCCTCATCAGGATCCTGGCAGCGCTGTTCTGGATATATTGCAGTCTCTGTATGCTCTTGCAAGGGATCCCAATGAGGAGTGCGTTACAGTAGTCCAGACTGGAGGAGACAAAGGCGTGGACAAGCTTCTCTGCATCTGCCAGGGTGAGTGATGGGCGGAGTTTGGCAATGTTCCTGAGGTGATGGAGTGAAACCTTGCAAAGGTGTTTGATGTGGGTGTCATAGGTCAATTCAGCATCCATTTTAACACCCAGGTTGGTAACTGATTTGGAAAAAGAGATGTTTTGGCCAGAGAAGGTAATGCTAGTGATGGTGGAAGAGCGGAGCTGATGTGGTGTGCCGACTAGTATGGCTTCCGTTTTCGAACTGTTCAGCTGTAGGAAGTTTACCTTCATCCACGCCTCAATCTCCTCCAAGCAGGTGGTCAGAGTGGATGTTGGCAGAGGTGCAGCAGAAGTGGGTGTTGTCCTTATGTAGAGCTGTGTGTCATCAGCATAGCAATGCTAGGAAATCCCATGCTTGCTGATGACATTGCCCAGGGGGAGCAGGTAGAGGGAGAAGAGGGTAGGGCCCAGCACAGAGCCTTGAGGGACGCTGCAGGTGACGTTGTGGGTGTAAGATTTTGCACTGCCCAAGGCGACGTGCTCAGTTCTGTCGGTCAGGTAAGAGCCGAGCTTAACCAGTTAAGTACATTGTCTGAGAGCCCAATGGTGTATTGCCGGCGGTTGAGGAGGATGTTGTGATCCACTGTGTCAAAAGCATCTGTAAGGTCCAGGAGGATGAGGAGAGATGGGGAGCCAGTGTCTGCTGCCATCAGGAGGTCATTGGTGACCCTGACCAAGGCTGTCTCTGTACTATGGCCAGTACGAAAACCTGACTGCAACTTCTCAAGAAGGTTATTTAGTTTGAGGTGATTTTGGAGTTGTGCTGCAACTGTTTTCCAGAACCTTTGACAGGAAAGGAAGATTGGAGATGGGCCTGTAGTTGGAGAGGACTTCAGGATCCAGAGAGGGTTTTTTCAACAGTGGTCTGATGACAGCAGTTTTTAACGAGTTTGGGATATGGCCGGCCAGGAGGGAGAGGTTAATGATCCTGGTGATGAGTGGAGAGATGGCAGAGATGTTGGTTTTCAGCAGGGTTGAAGGGAAAGGGTCCAAGGCACAGGTGGACAGCATCATTTTTCTTTCCACCTGATCTACTTGCAGAAAACCCCAATAAGGTTTGTTCCTGGTAACAGGGAGTTTTTCCTTGCCCTGCTGTCATTGTGCTTGCTCTAGGGGGGTTCAGGCCCTGGCCCCTGTACAGCGCCTTGACACAACTCTGCTAAGTAACCACAAGGTATATCAGATTTCTTGCCACTCACTGTTTCCTTTTCTTCTTCCTTTCTTTGTTTTTCAGTTCTTCCCTCCAAGAGGATGAGGGAGATGCACAGATGAAGTGTATTTGCCAGATGAGACATCCTTGCTCACTTCAAAAATGGCCATTACTGATGTACAGCAGTGCTCCTGCTCTGCAGGGCTTGATGGATCTGTCATTATAAACAGCCAGATTTTGCAGCTGAGGACTGAAATAAGATCAATCAAACAATCCTGTCTTTAATTTGCCATTAGGCTGCTGAAGTAGCACAGAGCTGATGAAATTGAGAGATTAAGTGTGCTCACAGAGTTAAAGGCCTCCTACTTTGTGTATAAGAGAATTTTGAGACCACTTTAGAATTAAATAAAAAAGCAGTGGTTTGCAAAGAGGGGAGAAATACGACAGAGTGGAGTCATGGGCAGCAGTGTTTTATATATACTCAGGTTTGTAAAGCTATCAAGAAATGAACCCGGAAGAAAGAACACTAGTCTATCCTCTAGTGTAATGAAGACAAGGGCCACGTATTAGGTTCAAATAAAAGTGGCCTAAAGGTCACCATGTTAACCCGGGTATCTCTGTGTTGAGACCAGCTCTAAAACCTGACTAAGGACTTGGCCAGGAATCAGGATCACATCCATACTTCTTGGGGACTGGTGTGGGACAGCCACCATAACCACGGATACCCTGTGCTGCAGGAGCATCTCCTTTGGCTGGCTGATGATTTTACAGTTTGAATATCATGACATGCCAGCCTCCTGTTCTGACAGTAACAGTGTATAGGCCATCCAAGCAATGTCCTACTTTCCTACCACACTTTTCAGAACTCTTGTCCATTATCCACACAAACTATGATAAGATTATTATCACTGGTGATTTTAACCTACAAGTGTATAATGGGAACGACACAAATGCCAGGGATTTTATTAATGTCTCGAATTATGGACTTTACTCAACACATTACTGAACCCACTCACAACCATGGTCACACCCTTGATCTAGTGATTACAAAGGGCCCAACAACTGTTATATCGTTTATCTGTGATCTTGCCCTTTCTGACCGCTTTTGTATTTTCTTTACAGCACTGGTACCTAAAAGTCAAAAATATACTGAATGGTTTGTTAAGAAAAGTTATCTTGACTCTGCAGCAGTTGAGAATTTGAAAATGATAATGAACAACCCCAGAGGAGGGGCCATCGTGCATTTATGATCTAATACTCTCAATACAAAATGAAGTGCAGCACTGGACTCTGTAGCACCTATATGAAACTAAAAAAGGGTTTAGCCGAACAAAAAGCTGAATGGAGAAATGAGAAAAAAAAAATCAACTTAAGAGATCTTGCAAAAGGTCTGAGCGTACATGGAGAAAGACGAAGCTCGAGTCCATCTTGATATTTTTAAGGAACATCTTTCAGTCTTTAATGAAGCAATAAGAAATGCTGTGTCTAAGGACATTCTAGCCATTGTAAACTGTTCCCTGCTAACAGGTATTTTCCCATCCGAACTTTAAACCTGGTGAGACCTCTACTGAAGAAAAGTAATTTAGACTCAATCTTAGCCCTATTTCTAACCTTCCATTTCTAAGTAAAATCCTTTGACACTTTTACAATCTGGCTTTTGTTCCCATCACAGCACAGAAACGGCATTTGTCAAGGTTGTAAATGACCCCCCCCCCCCCCATGTCCTTATGTGAAGCGCATTGTGTTACCTCCTGGTACGAAATGTGCCGTATAAATAAAGTTTGATTTGATTTGATTTGAAAGACTGAGGTGGATTTGACAGGGGTAGTATTCCTTGATGGGGGGCCTACAAGTAATTAGCTCTATGTGTGGTTAATGGCATGTTACTATCCTCAAATTGGATGAGGACAATTGAGATAATCTATTCCTGTATGATAGTACATGAAACTTTGTAAAGGCAGATACATGACATGATTATAGACAGGATTCAGAATCAGTACTGCTTCAAAAACACAGTTCATAAGTTCAGCTCAGACCTGCAGAATTCCAAAAGTGATGAGTCCTTGTTGGCATTATCTGTACTGCATTCATGGGTGGTTGTGCAAAGAACACAATTATTGTCATGTAACACTGCAGTACTAACACAGCAGACATCTCTTTCTCGCTCTCACTCTGTCACTCTTTAACAATTCAATTTCCGTGCACAAATGTTACAATATAAGATGGACCACAACAACAAGTGTGTTGTGTGGTAGCTGCACAAAAAAAGTGAACTCTGATTGGACCTTTAAAAAACTATTGATAGTGGTGCTAGTACTAATAATAATAAATAATAATTCATTTTATTTGTTGAGCACTCTTCATTCAGGCAGAATCTTAAAAACAGAGCTCAGCAAAAGCACAGTTTAAAAAATTATACGTTTTTTAAAATGTAGGAAATGCTTTTCTGAATAAAAAGGTTTTTAGGCCAGTCTTAAAACAGTCCAGTGACTGTTTTGCCTTTAAGTGGTCCGGGAGGCTGTTCCACAGTTGCGGGGCTGCAGCGGAGAAGGCCCGGTCGCCCATGGTGCGTAGCCTAGTGTTTGGGACCTGCAGGAACAAACTGTTATTGGATCTGAGGGGGCGGTTTGATGTTTGGGGAGTGATGAGTTCCTGCAGGTAAGGGGGGGCATGACCGTTTATGCATTGGTGGGCGAGTAGGAGGACTTTGTAGTCAATGCGGGATGAGACAGGGAGCCAGTGTAGTGAGTGTAAAATGGGGGTTATGTGGTTGTATTTCCTGACTCTCATCAGGATCCTGGGAGCGCTGTTCTGGATGTACTGAAGCTTTTGGATGTTCCTGCCAGTGATCCCTAGTACTGATGAAAGTCCAAACTCAACAACACATTATAAAGGTCTTACTTTTCTAACACTGACTGCCAGTCTAATAGGACATGCCATTGTAGCCTACACCTTCCAGACTCAATTTGCAATTGTACTTTCCTCTCCGTATATTTGTCCCAGTTATACAGTGCCACTTTAAAGTATGTGAACCCCTTGACCACTTAGGAGTTTTCTGTTGTTTTACCATGATTTTTCATTTTTTTTCATCACCAATTTTCCATAGATGAAATGTCAGATGTCAAATGTCAGAACCTTCTTCCTGATGTTCTCGGATATCTCGTTTCCTTTCGGCATTGTTGATCTGTGTGGGTACACAGTAGTTTGGTTGGTTTCCTCTCTCTTTTAATCTGTGTTGCCCAAACCTTTCCCTAAGGATGTCTCAGATGATCGGTTTGCTTAATTGACTAATTAAGCACCCAAATAAGTTTCACTGAATCTGTTACCTGCTTGACTTTACCAATTCAGCTGGGGGTTCACTTACTTTTGAAATGGACTAATTCCATGTTTCATGTAGTCTTTTGGCTACTCAAACAATTCCCTCTAAAAAAAGTACATGCAAATGATAAACATAAACCTGACATTCCTTCTATGGAAAATTGGTGATGAAAAAAATGAAAAATCATGGTAAAACAACAGAAAACTCCTAAGTGGTCAAGGGGTTCACATACTTTCAAGTGGCACAGCTTCTGAAATAGGATTCATTTCTGTGTTTTTTTGTGAAAGTGCAGCTCATTCACATAATCTCTTCCTTTGCATCTATTCTCTCTCCCCTCCCCTGCCCTCCTCTCCTGTCATACATGCTGTGTAAGACATTCACTGCCTGTCTGAAACTCTGAAACAGAGTTGCCAACTTTCAAGGCTGACAGGTGTATTTTTTGTGAGATACATAGGAGTCAGAGGGATTTCATGCTAGTGTGAGACAAGACATAAAAGTGTGTGTCTCATGCCAAAAAGTGTGAGACTTTGCAACCCTGTCTATAGCTCTCTTCACCTCATGCTCACTCGTTCCACTCCATGAACCAGACTGTCTCTCTGCGTCGATTTATGCAGGATCTCTCCCCCACTCTCTCCCCAATGCTCCTTTAGACAGAAAACTGCAGTAGTGGAATGTGATGCCTTTCTCTACATGACGTACTGTTACCAATATTTATTCGTTTAGAACTTCCAAGTTTAAAAAACAAAACAATAAACAAATAAATACATAAAATAGTCTACATACACAAATGTGACTCAACTGTGAACTGAAACAAAAGGGATATTAGTTAATTGGTACAGTATTTAACTAGACGTAACGCAAAGCGTTATAAAATATGACCGCCAAACTGTCCAGTAGGTTTTGGCACAGAATCAGAGTCATGGTTGTTAGTGTGTTTGTGTGTGTAAATTGGTTTGTGTTTCATTTTTATGTATTAAAGGAATTATTTTGTGCATGCATACATATGTCTACTGTGTGTGTATATGTGCATACGAATGTCTACTGTATATGTGTGTGTATCTGTTGCAGTTTTGACCATGCATTATGGTGCAGTTTTGACCATGTCAGCCAGAGATACCTGCAATTACATCACCTCATGTTTGCTTTTTCATTTTTAAGTAGGTGGCGCTATACATAAAATGATTGGTTATGGGATGGGTTGACGTGGCCCCTTTAGACAAACATACAAAAAACATGTGGCCCTCCTAAGCCCTACAGTTCTCGGGATTTCGTAGAAAACTGTGTCAGCCCACCTACAGGCCAGTTGGTGTACAGTCACATAAAATAAAAATTATTGTATGGCCCCCAATGCGCAGGGTTTTTTTGCAATGTTCTAGGGGGCGCTACAGAGCCATTTAGCTCCATCCATGGACAAAAACTCTACCGAAGATGGACGGTTACAGGCTTGATGTCCCCGGCAAATTTGGTAATTTTTCGGGCACTTTGACATTTATTCGATTAAAACACCTCATTTTTGCTTTTTAATTTTTAACTAGGTGGCGCTATACATGTAATGACTGGTTATGGTATGGATTGACATGGCCCCTTGACACAAACATACAAGAACAATTTGGCCCTCCAAGGCCCTACGGTTCTCGGGATATTCGAAGAAAACTGTGTCGCGCCCCTTCAGGCCAGTTGGTGTATTATCATATAAATCAATTTATTGCATGCCCCCCCGTGAACGGAATTCCACGAAACTTAACCTGCAGTCAGAAGGTGTCATAATGATCCCACAACTCCGATTTCGTGCAGTTCTGACCTTGTCAACTTACTCTTTAAAAGGGGTCCAGTCCGACTGGGGTGCAACGGATCAAAACGAAAATCAGTGGTTCCACGCTAATCTAGTAAGGCTACATGCCCACCAAATTTCGTGCACCCCGGTGTTTCAGTGTCCCGGAAGTCGTTGACAGAAAATCGGCAAACAGAAAAAAATTTAAAATAAAAAAATAACCAGAAAAAAACCTCTGAATAAACCTATATGACTGCCGCAGCTGTCTTTAGGGTTTTGGTCCGGGGTTATCACAATTTGTATTCTGCCTTTTGTTTTCAGAGTCGGGGGCTCACAGTTTGCTTCGAGGCTGTTCCACTCATATTCCGGAGCTTCCTCTCAGTAGTGTTCTTAAGATTCACTTTTGGCATGTAATTATGCAGAGTTGGACTTACTCTGATACTGGGGTAGTCATTTCACAACTTGGGACATATTTACCACTTGTGAGTATCTAACCTGACTCTTTCAGGTAGATTCCCGAGTTTTGAACCTGCGCTCTTCAGGTTTCTGGTGCTGTGCTCTAGCCACTGAGTGCGAACAAGTCACTGGTTTATCATTCCCCCCTCCTCTGGGGTATTTCTCTTCTGTTACTGGAGCTTCTGATCTTGTTATAGTTATTTTAAGTGGGAATTGTTAAGTGGACTTCTGTGAAGTTTTAATTATGTTCACTTAAAGGCGCCTGTGGAAAACTCCATTCTGGACTGTGAGCCTACGTCCCTGATAGGGCTGAGGCGTTGCGCACGCGCACAAACTTTCAGTTTCCTTTTCGCGCCAGCTGCTAAAAGGAGTTGACGTGCTCTGAAATACCATGTTAGCATAACGTTATTGTGTTGCCGTGTGCGTTGCTGCCAATGTAAGTTTGTAACTTCATATTCCTGTTGGCCTTGCTTTCTCGTGTTGATGTTTGATAGCACTGGCCGTTGTAATTAGTAATTTTCTGAAACAAACAGTTTTGGTCGGGCTTCGACACTGATCTAGATATCTAGTTGTTTCTGTGTTGCGGTTAGCTTGGAGTTTAGACTGCCAGGCAACTTGTGGTCTTGGAGTGCCATCTTGTGGTGAAGTTAGGTACAGCATTGTAATTACGGTACTGCTGATACACTGGGCGCTGGTACTTATATATTACAATCATAGCAATTCTGTTTATTGTATTATAGTGAACTCTAACCATTTATCATTATTATTGTGTATATTGTTCAGATATGCATACATTTATGTTCATTGATACAGATTGCTATTTATGTGTATTTATTATGTTTCTCTACTCACAGAAAACCACACGAACACTTTTCTTTTAATGTATGATTATTTCACCGCAAGCACCAACTGCACTTGACCACCTGCTCAACTGAAATAAATAAATCGGTTCTTACTGCACCTGGGGGTTGTGGCTGCTTTCTGATCGGAGTGCATAGCCAGATAGGGGCAAACCAGTTGGCAACGCATACGTACTTCACAAGTGGTCCTTCGAGCCGGATAATTGCCCCCCCCCCTGAACTATGGCAACCTTTCCAGATTACAGTAGAGAACCAGATGTCCGACCCCGTCCCAGCAGAGCAAGGCAGCCCCCGGGGTACCTCGCGAACTACGAGCTCGGCTATCAAGCTAAACAGCCCCTGCTATACGAGGCATCCTCCAATCAGGCCCCGGAGAGGCTATTGCAGAGCGCTCATACCCAGGTTGACCCCACCTTGCCTGACAGACACCCGCATAGGTGCACTGAAGAGGAACGGTGGCAGCGCCTCGAGTCACGCTACGTGGACATGAGCAAACAGTTAGAGAGGCTACAGCTTGAGATGGACAGTGCTAAACGAATGCCCTTCCTGCAAAGCGCTCCGGTATATCCTCCATCTTACCCTCCTTACTCTTCTCACTACCTCAGTTTGCCAAAGCTAGAGTTAGGCAGTCACTGTGCGACGCCAGACCACAGCCCACAGAGGAACACCCTTACAGATGGCAACGAGCCCCAACATCAATCAGCATCTCCGTCTGGAGACCAACCTGAACAGGACCAATCCGCCTATGCCCAACCAGCTCATCAGACCGAGTCACGGGTCACTTTGGATCCTGCCGCAGCTGCTCGGCTCAGTCCTTTGTTATCTCACCCTTATGCTCAGGCTCCCATTCCACCTCCATGGCCTGTGCCATACCATGGGCGCATCACCCCCAGTATGCGCCTTATGCACCAGTCATGACAGCGTCAAGTCCTACAGCCCCAGGCATACTGGAAATGGCTATCGCATCTTCATACGGCATTCCAAAGCCCAAGCTGACTGCTTTCAGTACTGGCAAAGAAAGCGACTTCATAATGCTGAAGAAAGGATTGGACAGCGTCCTTGGGCCACATAAGCACCTTAGCGAGGACTACAAATACCAAGTGCTGTTAGACCTTCTCAAGCTGCCAAATGCCTACCAAGTGGCGAAGAGGTATGTTAACGATCCAACACCATACAGTAGTGCAATGCAGGCCCTCGAAACACGATATGGTCAGCCACGCCATCTTGTTCAAGGAGAGCTGAAGACTATACTCAACTCCCCACCTATCAGGCAAGGCGACTCGCAAGCCTTTGAGAACTTCTCATCAGCTGTCAGCACGATGGTGGGCCTGCTAAGCACTATGGATGGCCCCTCACAGGCTGAACTCAGATGTGGCTCTCACGTGGACACTCTACTCAGTAAGCTGCCCACCAGCTACAGAGAACGCTTTGCTGAGTACTGCTTATCCCAGGGAATCATCCGCAGTGGCAGTGATCGAACATATACGCTCCCTGACTTCGCTGAATGGTTGGATAGGAAAGCCCAAGCCATCCAGGTGGCGAGACGGGTTACTGACGGGGCTAGGTTAGATGCTACACCGATAGAGCGGGATGGCAAGGCAGCGAGGCCTCGGGAATCCAACTCTGCTAGCATCTACATGACCAACCAGCCTGAGACTTCATACACCCCGCAGAGACCTGATGCCTACACTAAGCCTGGTCAGTCCCCCAAGAAGCAAGAGCGCTTTAAGCCATACTGCCCTTACTGCTCCAATCAGGAACACTACCTCAGTGCCTGTGCCGAGTTTGCCAAGCTCAACACCGCTGAGAAGACTGACTGGATAAAGGAAAAGGGAAAATGCTGGAGATGTGGGCGCGGACACAAACCAGAGAGCTGTACTCTGAAGAAGCCATGCTCCACCTGTAACGAGCAACACCTCCTTGTCCTGCATGAGGCGGCACTCAAAGCTAACCAGAGTGTCCTAACTGTGAGTACCTCCTCTAGTATGGTGTATGTGGGCAAAGGTAACCGCTCCAGTCGTGTCATGTTGAAAGTTGTCCCAGTGAGGCTCCATTACGGAGGTAGGACACTGGACACACACGCAGTGCTGGACGACGGCTCTGAAAGAACAATTCTACTTCCAGCTGCTGCCAAACATCTTGGTCTACAAAGAGTGGAAGAAGCGCTGCCCCTTCGGACCATCAGACAGGATGTTGTAGAGTTAAAGGGCGCATCTGTCTCATTCGAGGTGTCCTCTCCAGCTAACACTCAAGTGAAACACTACATCCGTCATGCCTTCACTGCTGCTGAGCTCAGCCTGGCTGAGCAGTCATGCCCAATAGAGTCCCTCAAGAAGAGGTATGAACACCTGAGTGGCGTCCCAATGCGTGGATTCTACAGGGTACAGCCAATGCTCCTTATTTGTTCTGACTATCCTCAGTTAATAACTCCTGTGCGCCCAGTGCAGATAGGACCCCCAGGTGGTCCAGTAGCCGTGTGCACCCTTCTAGGTTGGGCTATACAAGGACCTACAAACTTCCTGCAGAATCCCATCAGGGAGACATCCTGTTTGCATACAGCCTTCCTGTCCCCTACTCTGGACCTACATCAACATGTGGAAAGGCTGTGGCAGATTGACACGCTGCCATTCCGATCCGAGAAGGAGGCGACACGCTCCAGGCAAGACCAGGTAGCCATTACCACACTGGAGGAACGAACCCTCCGTGTCACAGTGGATGGAGTGGCCCGTTGTGCTACACCTCTCCTCCGCAAGCCAGGAGGACCCAAGCTACACGCTCCTCCTGCGGCAGTGATGCCCCTCCTCAGAGCTACAGAGAGGCGTTTGGCCACTAACCCTGACCTAACCAAAGTCTACAATGAGGAGATCCACAAGCTAGAGAGAGCGGGGTACGTGGTGAAGATCAGCGACGATGAGACAAACCAATCTGAGGAATCCTGGTACATCCCTCATCACATTGTTCACCACAACGGAAAGTCTAGAGTGGTATTCAACTGCTCATTCAAATACCAGCAAACTGCCCTCAACGACATCTTGCTTCCTGGGCCTAACCTTGGCTCACCACTACTGGGTGTCCTCCTCAGGTTCAGGGAGTATCCGACTGCCATCAGCGGCGACATCCGTGGAATGTTCCACCAGATCAGGCTACTCACTGAAGACCAGCCACTTCTCAGATTCCTTTGGCGGGATATGGAGAGAGACCGCAGCCCTGACATCTACGAATGGCGTGTCCTGCCCTTTGGCACCGCCTGCAGTCCGTGCTGTGCCATATATGCACTTCAGAGGCACACCAAGGACAACAGCGCTGGCAGCCAAGAGGTACTCGAATCTGTCATGAAAGCCTTTTACGTAGATAACTGTCTGCAGTCTCTCCATTCTCCATCACAGGCTAGACAGCTAATCGACAAGATGAGGGTCCTGCTCGCCGCCGGAGGATTTGACATGAGACAGTGGGCGAGCAATAAACCAGAGGTCATCGCACATCTTCCCCCAGAGGCAAGGTCACAGGGTTGCGAGCTGTGGCTGACAGCAGACAGGGCCGATCCCCAAGAATCCACACTCGGCCTCCGATGGCACTGCCCATCCGACACCCTGGGCTACAAGCACCGCCAAGCAGTAGCCATCGAGCCCACGCTAAGGAATGTGTATCGAGTTCTAGCCTCTCAATACGACCCACTTGGGTACATCATTCCTTACACCACGCGTGCTAAGGTGTTGATTCAAGCGCTCTGGAGGAACGAGCAGGGCTGGGATGAACCCATCTCAGGTGAACTCCTCACTGTCTGGCAGACATGGGAGAACGAGCTCCCTCACCTACAGCACATCAACATGCCTCGCTGTTACGTGTCAGCCAGTGTGAATCTGGATGCTTCCCCTGTGGACTTACACATCTTTTGCGACGCATCAGAGAGAGCGTACGGATCTGTGGCCTACCTGCGTTTTGAAGACACTGACGGGCATGTAAATGTATCTTTCATCATGACCAGATCCCGTGTTGCTCCCAGGAAACAGCTCTCCATGCCGCGTTTGGAGCTCTGTGCCGCATTGACCGGAGCCCAGCTGGCCAAACTACTTCACTCGGAGCTCACCCTCTCAATAAGGCAGACCATCCTCTGGTCAGACTCGACAACAGTTCTCAGCTGGATCCAGTCTGACTCCTCCCAGTATAAGGTGTTCGTCGGGACGCGCATCGCCGAAATACAGGAGCACACTGATGTCAGTGACTGGGGGTACGTCCCCTCTGAACATAACCCGGCAGATGACATCACACGGGGAAAATCACTGCATCAGTTAACCCAACCTTCTCGCTGGAATAGTGGACCCGACTTCCTGTATGACCAACCTGCTCACTGGCCATCTAACCCTGCAGTAAAGTCAGAAGAGTCCGATGAGCTCAGAAAATCCACATTCTGCGGTCAGCTCACTGTCCCTGACGCATCTTCTCCCGAGCTTTCCCAGTACAACACCTGGTCTGATCTTCTGGAGGCTACTCATCAGTCCCTTCATGGGGCGGCAGCCTCTCCACTGTCTGCTTCAGATCGTCTGGACATAGGAGTAGTCCTCCTCAAGCAAGCACAGGCAGATTGTTTTCCCGAGGAGCTCAATGCCCTGCGACACTCACATCCTGTCAAGGCTAGCAGTCGCCTCAGCCCCCTCTCACCAGAGTATGACCAAACTCTGGGCCTCATTCGAGTTGGCGGTCGCCTCCGCAAAGCTGAAGACTTACCTGAGGACATGCTTCATCCCATTGTCCTTGCTCCCGAACACCACATCACTCAGCTGCTGGTGAAGGACTACGACGATCGTTTACTTCATGCTGGCCCTGAGAGAGTCTTCGCCGAGATTAGGAGGTCCTACTGGATTCTCAGAGGCCGCCAAGCCATCAAGAAGCACCAGCAGCGTTGTGTGGAGTGTCGCAAGTGGCGCAGTAAGCCAGTGATCCCAAAAATGGCAGATCTCCCAGCTGCACGGCTCCGATTCAACAAGCCTCCATTTTGGTCTACCGGTGTGGACTGTTTTGGCCCATATCTGATCAAGATAGGCCGGCGGCAGGAGAAACGCTGGGGCATTGTGTTTAAATGCCTGACCACCAGGTGTGTTCATCTTGACTTACTGCCGAGTATGGACACAGACTCATTCCTTTTGGCACTCCGCCGCTTCATCGCGAGAAGAGGGAAGCCTTACGAGATATTGAGTGACAGGGGCACCAACTTCCGTGGAGGGGAGAAGGAACTCCAGGAAGCCTTTGAGGCCCTTGAACCAGCTCTCAAAACACAATTAGCCAAACAGTGCATCACCTTTAAATTTAACCCACCTCTAGCTCCACACTTTGGTGGAGTGTGGGAGAGAGAAATTAAATCCGTTAAGACATCTCTCCAAACCATCCTGAGGGACCAAGTCATCCCAGAGGAGGTTTTGATGACCGTCCTCATCGAAGTTGAGGGAATCCTCAATTCCAAGCCGTTGGGTTACGCATCATCGGACCTGGCGGATCCTGATCCGATTACACCAAATCTTTTGCTAATGGGGCGGCGAGACGCCTCACTGCCCCAGGCAGTGTATGGCTCCAGTGACCTGCTAGGACGACGCCGGTGGAGACACAGCCAGGTGCTCGCTGACCACTTCTGGCATCAGTTCACACGCAAGTACCTCCCTGGTCTCCAACCACGACAGAAGTGGAGGAATGCCACGCCTGATCTTGCTGTGGACACAGTAGTTATGGTGGTTGACTCACAGCTCCCGCGGGCACGGTGGCCCGTCGGGCGCATCACCAGGATCATCCCCAGTGATGATGGCAAGGTACGTGCAGCGGAGGTAGACATTGAAGGCAACCTCGAAACTCGTCCTGTCGCCAAGCTGATAGAGCTGCCTAGGATGCCGGACGACGGTGAGACCAGCGCTCCCTAGCCCAGCATGGACTTTCCTGTTACTGCGCATTCGCTTCACGAATCCGGGGGCGGCTGTGGAAAACTCCATTCTGGACTGTGAGCCTACGTCCCTGATAGGGCTGAGGCGTTGCGCACGCGCACAAACTTTCAGTTTCCTTTTCGCGCCAGCTGCTAAAAGGAGTTGACGTGCTCTGAAATACCATGTTAGCATAACGTTATTGTGTTGCCGTGTGCGTTGCTGCCAATGTAAGTTTGTAACTTCATATTCCTGTTGGCCTTGCTTTCTCGTGTTGATGTTTGATAGCACTGGCCGTTGTAATTAGTAATTTTCTGAAACAAACAGTTTTGGTCGGGCATCGACACTGATCTAGATATCTAGTTGTTTCTGTGTTGCGGTTAGCTTGGAGTTTAGACTGCCAGGCAACTTGTGGTCTTGGAGTGCCATCTTGTGGTGAAGTTAGGTACAGCATTGTAATTACGGTACTGCTGATACACTGGGCGCTGGTACTTATATATTACAATCATAGCAATTCTGTTTATTGTATTATAGTGAACTCTAACCATTTATCATTATTATTGTGTATATTGTTCAGATATGCATACATTTATGTTCATTTACAGATTGCTATTTATGTGTATTTATTATGTTTCTCTACTCACAGAAAACCACACGAACACTTTTCTTTTAATGTATGATTATTTCACCGCAAGCACCAACTGCACTTGACCACCTGCTCAACTGAAATAAATAAATCGGTTCTTACTGCACCTGGGGGTTGTGGCTGCTTTCTGATCGGAGTGCAAAGCCAGATAGGGGCAAACCAGTTGGCAACGCATACGTACTTCACAGCGCCCGAGGCAACATTAGAGGCTTGAGACTCGAATAATAAACGTTCAATTTCTAGTCTTTTTTACACGTAGTAAGTTCCAATAACACCATACCATTACATATCGGTATTCAAGGAGCAAAGATGATATGTTGTTGTGTGGTGAGAAGTGATAAAAAAATCGCCTGGCTTCTATTTTCCACGGTAGATCGCAGGTTATGCTAGAAATGTCTTAGCATAGGTGGGATGGGGAAAGATATACCTTTCCATCCAGACACAAATTTAGTTAATCGAAATCTGTAAGTGGTTTCCAGATATATATATAGTTGATCTGTCTTATTTGACGAAGCAGTGGGTTAGCTGTCTTTCAATATCTCTTGTCGAATTATCTCACATGTTTACGGTGGTATGTGTTTAAAAGTTTTAACTAGCTATGTGCTATGTGTAATGTTCCTAACTTATATATTATTATTTCACCTTAATGTTCTTGAGATTCGTTTCTGGCATGTAATTATACAGAGTCAGGCTTACTCTGATAACAGTCATTAAAGCGTCGTGCACACGAAGTCTAGGTTGTTTGCATCCGATCTGTTCATAATACCGATAGCCCTATCATAAAGACGAACACTCTCTATCCACACACGATTTCCGCAACGATCGAAGTCTGGGGTAGAAAGTGAGTAGATTTGAATCGGTACGGGGGCTGGTGTTCGTCTGCACGGTTTCACGCAACCTGATGACGTCATTGCCCCACGTGATCTTTTCGCGATCTCCAACCACTATATATACAACTTGTTCTCCCTCAAAATCTCACTCGTGGTGGGCCTCGAATTCACTAACATTAACCCAGTCTTCTGATTTTTGATTAGCCTCCTATCTTTATCTAATTCTTCTTATTCAGACGTAACATAACTTTCATGACCACAAATATAAATTGGCCAGCGATTTCATTTGCTTTTTTATTCATAAATGTATGTAAAATGGACGGAGCAAAGCATCATGGGAAATGGGATGACAGACATGTCATGTTGTACTGTTCCAAACTCTTTATTATCAATAGAAAAAATATTTCATTTTCGCATATCCTTTAGTCTAACCACTGATTGTATTAACCATCATAATGTAATGTTGTTAATTGGAGCTTGAATGTCTTGTGTAATGTGTTTATCCTCGTGCTTTTTAGACTCTTCTTCTAGGTTTTTCACGTTTTTTCAGTTGTGTAAAGCGCCAACCACAGGCGTGAGGTATGTACTACAGCCCGTTCAACACAATCTGGTGGCTCCGTTTTTACGCAAATCTCTCGTTGCCAGCCTCCGTATTTACGAAATTAAAAGATTCGATTGGTGTGAAAAGTAAATCCGATTCGGAGGCCCTAGACTTCGTGTGCATATGACCTAAGATAGGGTGACCAGACGTCCCGGTTTTACCGGGACCGTCCCGATTTTGAGTTGCATGTCCCGGTTTACACCAACCACTATGGAATCGTCCCGGTTGTCAGCGATTACATAGCCGATGTGGTCTTATTATAGCCTGATCATTAACTAAATCCATGTAGAAATACTAATAAAGCAAGCGTCCAGCGTATGATTTGAACAATGTGTGCGTGTGTCAGTCAATCATAGTGGTCTGCGTCTGCATAACCTGTGCAACCAGCGTTACAATGTTTTTCTGCCTATTAACGTCTCTTCAAGACAGCCAGGATTATAGCCATGGAGTTTAGCTCAAAGTAAACGGCGCAAGGAGTGAAATTGTAAGTAGGCTACAGGTAGTTACAGAATGTGGCTGTATCTGTTATCTGTAGTTGTTAACGATTGTTACCTGCTCAAATGTAGGTTTACTTGAGGTAAATGTAACTATTGGAATGTAGTGGGCTATGGTAACACTAAAGGCTGATTCATGCTTCCTTACGTAAGCGTAAGCGCAAGCGCAAGAGGCCGCGCAAGCCCCTTGCGCGACCCTTGCGCGACTTCTTACGTCTTGCGTGCGTCGACCCCTTTTTCTAGACTTGCGTCATTTTTTACGTAAGCCCTTACGCGAGCCTCGCAGCCTGCATTCTATCAACGAATGATACGAGATGAGGTTACTAAAATATTCTGCATGTCTACTCAGTTTTACAGTGCTTCCCAAGTAAAGGTTTGAAAAGAACTTCAAGCTTCAGACTTTCTGTTAAGGCTGATTCATGCTTCCTTACGTAAGCGTAAGCGCAAGCGCAAGAGGCCGCGCAAGCCCCTTGCGCGACCCTTGCGCGACTTCTTACGTCTTGCGTGCGTCGGCCCCTTTTTCTAGACTTGCGTCATTTTTTACGTAAGCCCTTACGCGAGCCTCGCAGCCTGCATTCTATCAACGAATGATACGAGATGAGGTTACTAAAATATTCTGCATGTCTACTCAGTTTTACAGTGCTTCCCAAGTAAAGGTTTGAAAAGAACTTCAAGCTTCAGACTTTCTGTTAGGGAACCTGTTATCTATCTGCAGAGCAAATGTCAGGCTCATACAAAAACATTAACATGAATTACTTGATGCTAATACCTAGCGCGGTGTCTATAGGATTTTCCATATACGTTAGCATTAAGCTAACGTATTTTCTACCACAGTAAAACATGCAATACTATGTGATTGTTTTTAGAAAACGAATGTTACGTGATGAGATTACTCAAATGTAGTCTGCATGTCTGCTCAGTTTAACAGTGCTACCCAAGCAAAGGTTTGAAAAGAACTTCAAGCTTCAGACTTTCTGTTAGGGACACAGCTTTCTATCTGCCAGGCAAATGGCAGGCTCATGACAACACGCGCAACCTTTGGGAGCATGAACTGCACCGAGTAAATTTTGCGCAACCGTTAACCCCCAACGCTGTAGCATGCAGCTGCCTTTAGGGAACCTGTTATCTATCTGCAGAGCAAATGTCAGGCTCATACAAAAACATTAACGTGAATTACTTGATGCTAATACCTAGCGCGGTGTCTATAGGATTTTCCATATACGTTAGCATTAAGCTAACGTATTTTCTACCACAGTTAAACATGCAATACTATGTGATTGTTTTTAGAAAACGAATGTTACGTGATGAGATTACTCAAATGTAGTATGCATGTCTGCTCAGTTTAACAGTGCTACCCAAGCAAAGGTTTGAAAAGAACTTCAAGCTTCAGACTTTCTGTTAGGGAAACAGCTTTGTATCTGCCAGGCAAATGGCAGGCTCATGACAACACGCGCAACCTTTGGGAGCATGAACTGCACCGAGTAAATTTTGCGCAACCGTTAACCCCCAACGCTGTAGCATGCAGCCGCCTTAAGCTAGCTAGCTATTTTGTTAGTGTGAATGAGCATATTCGAAATACAAGAAATAATTATCGACATCTCTCTATTCTTTGCATTAATATATCTCTCTAGTATTTCGAAACAATAATATCAGTCCCTACCTAAAGAATGTTATTGTTTATAATCAGTTATTCATGCTAGTGAATCATAATTTAAGTGAATGCATTGGGTGCCTTCCATTTCAGCCCATTATACAATATTTATCATTGATAATGAAGATGTATTTCAAATGGGCACCCCAAAAAATTGCCGCGCGCTTTGCGCGCAGACATGCCTCTCCCCTTGGGGATAAGCCCCCCATAGCTTTGATACCTAGAAACGCTCCTGTTGTTGGCAAAATGTATGTTCCTGGCACAAGTTCAGGAGAAAATGCTTGTGCGTGCACGAGCATTAAGGGCACGTGCAAAGTGTCCCGGTTTTAGGTCCGGCAAATCTGGTCACTCTACATTTAAGAGTCGTTAAAAGTCGTTATGCAAATTGGGCCATGGTTGCCACTAGTGGGGATCGAACCAGTAACTTTCAGGTTTTTGAAATCAGCAGTGTTGGGAGTAACGCGTTACTGTAATTCCACTTCTTTTAGCGGTAACAAGCATATAACTAAGTATTTTTTTAAATCAAGTAACGCAGTTACAGTTACTGAAATCTAAATGAGTTCGTTACCTGTGTTACTATCTTTTGTGGAAAACGAACACTTGCAGACAAGATAGACCTACTTTAGCTTCTTCTGATCTGACGTCGCAGGACCAATGCGACCGCACATGAAAGACACTCTGCTACCCAGATCCACGACCGCTTACACACACACACACACACACACACACACACACACATATTGCACCTGCATACTATCACGCACGCATGCACACACACACACACACACACACACACACACACACACACACACACACACACACACACACACACACACACACACACAAGGCTGTACATACGCAACTGTTTCTCCCTTTTTCCAGGACCACTAACACACACACATTGCACTTGCATACAATCATGCATGCACACACACGGATATAAAACCGCAATTATTTCTCCCATTCTCCACAGCCGCTAACACACATTCATTGCACTTGTACACAATCGTGCATAAATATTGAAAGAAGGCTAGGACACCGATCGTGGTTTCCAACATTTATTGTTTAACCAGAAAACGCGTGGAATCTATTACCAACTGTTTAGGGTGTTCGTGTCCTCATCTTGACTGTCGGGGCAACGGCGAAAGCAGCGCCACCGGGACCAGTTGGAACTTATATACAGTTCCTACCTTGATCAGGGTGGGGATTCCCTGTTGTGGCTATGGTGACAAGATAAATGGTTGGGCCAACCGCATATGAGTACAATGTCGTACACAATGCTGCCACTCGACGGTAAATTGTAACAATTATCCCCTGAAGCAATTCGGGAACACCTTAGTCAGCCCACCGTATTCAACTATGTTGAAGAGCCGACAGTCACCACCAACCCAAACTGATACAGCGTTGGTAACCTTTTCACGGACTGGTCTAGTTATTTACCTAGAAACGTCGTGGAGTGTGAGTTGGCAATCATCTAACCTGGGGCTGCTTTCTGTCTGGTGCTTTGCATTAAAGGCACCCAGTGCAACTTTATGTAAACATTCAATGAAACATAAACATTCAATTTCTAGTCTTTTTTACACGTAGTTAGTTTCAATAACTCCATACCATTACATATCGACATTCAAGGAGCAAAGATGAGACGTCGTTGTGTGGTGAGAACTGATAGAACATCGTAAACAACAACAATCGCCGGTGGGGAGAAGCCATTTTTCCATTGACTGGAAGCCTGCTTTATTTATTGTAGGTTAAAAAAATAAAGAAAATGGCGGCGATTGTTGTTGTTATCGATTTTCTATCAGTTCTCACCACACAACGACGTCTCATCTTTGCTGCTTGAATGTCGGTATGTAATGGTATGGAGTTATTGAAACTTACTACGTGTAAAAAAGACTAGAAATTGAATGTTTATTTTTAAGCCTCGAAAGTTGCACTGGGTGCCTTTAAGGTGATAACTTAAGGACGAGTTGCTTCTGTGACAGCTAAATTCAGCTTGACAAATGCTACACACAACTTTAGATTTGTCGATTGTTCCTTCATTTTGCCTCTTAAACAGAAACTTTGACGTTCTTAATTAATATTGTTCTCAATTTAAAATCAGTTACTCGCTCCGCGGCCCACAAATGGGAAAAAAAAAAGAATGTGTGTGTGTTCCTTTGTCTGACCACCGCAGTTCCCCGCGCATGTGTGTGCACGTTCGTGAACATACATGTGTGGTGTGAAAGAGGACGAGCCTATATATGCAGCGCGAAGTTCAACTATGTGCTTCGCGTGTGTGGCTATATGAAGGCCAATGTATTTGTAATCGTATGTGATTTAAGATGCCATGTTAGAAGAAAGAGATGGTTAGTGATGCATGCAAGACTCGTGTGTCTGATAAGCAGTGTTGGGAGTAACGCGTTACTAAGTAACGCGTTACTGTAATTCCACTACTTTTAGCGGTAACGAGCATGTAACTAAGTATTTGTTTAAATCGAGTAACGCAATTACAGCTACTGAAATCTAAATTAGTTCGTTACCCGCGTTACTATCTTTTGTGGAAAATGAACACTTGCAGACAAGATAGACCTACTTTAGCTTCTTCTGATCTGACGTCGCAGGACCAATGCGACCGCACATGAAAGACACTCTGCTACCCAGATCCACGACCGCTTACACACACAAACACACACACATTGCACCTGCATACAATCACGCACGCATGCACACACACACAAAGACACGCACAAGGCTGTACATACGCAACTGTTTCTCCCATTTTCCAGGACTGCTAGCACACACACACACATTGCACTTGCATACAATCACGCACGCACTCACACACGGATATACAACCGCAATTATTTCTCCCATTTTCCACGGCCGCTAACACACATTCATTGCACTTGTATACAATCGCGCATACATATGGAAAGAAGGCTAGGACACCGATCGTGGTTTCCAACATTTATTGTTTAACCAGAAAACGCGTGGAATCTATTACCAACTGTATAGGGTGTTCGTGTCCTCAGTCATCTTGGCTGTCGGGGCAACGGCGAAAGAAGCGCCACCGGGACCAGTGGGAACTTATAAACAGTTCCTACCTTGATCAGGGTGGGGATTGCCAGCGATTAGGATGTATTAGAAAGATATTATTCTAATTATATATTTAGCATATTGTGAATACTGTGTGGGTGTCAGGGTATTTTGTGAACTGAACCACTAATTGATTATTTTGTATCCCCCTACTTTTTATATGGTGTTAATACTGTAAGCCAATCACTTTAACTACATTGGGCCTTTGACTGAGACAGTTATTTTGTGTTAAGTTAAGTGTTAAAAGGGACTTTTGTACTAATGCTTGATTTGAAGGCATGTTGCCCTGTTGTTTAAAATAATTAGGTAAAAAATATATATGTTTATTGGGTTTGACTGTTCAGTACTGTTCATATTCATTATATTAAACGCAGATATAAAAGTAACTTAAAAGTTACTTTCCCTAGTAACTAATTACTTTTGATATACAGTAACTGGGAAGTAATTCAATTACCTTTAAAAGAAGTAACTAGTAACTGTAACTGCTACCCAGATCCACGACTGCTTACACACACAAACACACACACATTGCACCTGCATGCAATCACGCACGCATGCACACACACACAAAGACACGCACAAGGCTGTACATACGTGTAACGGTTCTATTGCAGTCAGGGACGGAGACGGATTTGCAGCTTTTCAACTTTATTCTGATGATAAACAAACAACGGATGGCATACGAGTATTCGCTGACAGGCATACTTCTTCTGTCTCGCTATATACACATTATCACACAAAAGCAAACCAGTGCACAAACAAACAATTAAAACAACAATGCACGCATAACACACACATGTTGGCATTGGAGCGTCATACCTGATGATAAACAAACAACGGATGACATACGAGTATCTGCACAAGTGAAACAAAATAGAAAACACGTCAGGTTCAGTATGGCTATTAGTATACTATTCTATATTTAGCTAGCTTCGGAACGTGAGTAGTGGAAGGTTCCCAGTGTTCTAGCTTGCTAATCTCCGTGTGAACAATGAACCTCGTGTTCAAGAAATATTATATAATCAAACTTTCTGCCCATTAACAAACTTACATTACAAACCATCACATTACATACTTATTATAGAAAATACAAATTACATGTCGAACTTCTCGACATTTATTGCATCTAGCTATCTAAAAATTTACAAATTGTGATGGTCATTTTTCGTTATGGACCTACCGCTGACAGGCATACTTCTTCTGTCTGATTATGACAACGACATATGAATATAATAACTTGCAGACCTGCAGTACGTCACATCCCCAAAGGTGGCTCCAAAACACCAACAGTAATAAAACACGCTTATTTATGGCGAAACTCAAACTCTATTTACATTTAATCTATTTGCATTTATAACTCCGTTACATACGCAACTGTTTGTAAACAGTGTAAACAGTCCTATGCTTAGCCAGGTTGTGAATAGCTAAATAGCTAACTAATGTCAGTTTACCAGTCCTTTGGGGAAAGTTGTGCTGACGTAGATGAGGATGTCCGAAGATGAAGAAAGTTGTCCTTGCTCTGATGTCGTCGGTATTACACTGCAGTTTAGATCGGAGGATTTGATTGCTCGGAATGTTGCAGTTTCCGCGAATTCTGTTGTGCTTTGTCCCGGTTGCAGAGCTAGCTAGCAGGTCTATTGTTAGCTGCTTTGCTAAACTTACTTCTGCTGCGTTAGCGGCCAGTGTTTAGCTAACGAGAGATCTTAGGCAATTCTTTGCCGTGGACAAAGGTGAGTGTAAAAGGTCGAGATAGCCTTCGCGCTTAGAGCTAGATGTTATACTCATAGAGGATTCAGGAGGGAGAAGATGTTCAAAAGATGGGTTTTTATTTTACCCAAATAAGGCATAAAGCAGTAAAAACAATGACAATACTAAATTAATATAACTAATAACATTTCAGTAAAGACAAATGCAAGGGCATCAAAGCCTCAATACAATTAAGCACAATAGTCGACTATAAAAATGACCACCTTAGCTGGTCTGATGAGAGCTCGTAAGGCCACACATGATAAATCAGCCAAATAGAATACTTCGGGTTAACCCGCTACAGTTTCAAAACTCACGCTTAATCGCGCAATAATCGCTCCAGTAGCTTACAGACGCACACAAGACAAAGACTTAAACAACAGTAATACAGACGCTATGAGATATGAGAATATGAAGTATGATCTTTCACACCAATGTGGGCTTCTAGGCAATACACAGGGTCGAAGACTGTCGTAAATCCCACATTTCATGCAGTATGATCCGTTGTCTGTGTCTGGGTTAGGTTCTCTTTCACATCATGCAGAGGATGGAGCTGAAGAAAAAAATGTAGTCTCAGCCCGACAACTCTCTCAGCTTAACAAGATCTTATTTTCAAAGGTTTATGTATACAAACTATAGAATACGTATAACATCACCCATATTGTGTTACTCATGTGCTGATAGAGCTATCATTGAGTAGAGCTAGCATGGAGTAACTGTATTTAGATACCTCAGTGGTGGCCACAGGGGAGTAGCAGTTCTCTCTTTGCTCTGCATTGGGTTTACGCCTTAGGAGGAAAAAACAAAACATTTCTGAAATATTGTGATACCCATGTCTCTGTTTACATATGTCCGGTAGTTCACCTTGTCTAGGTGTAAAATAAGAGGCATTACAAATACTTTGGTGCAATCACAAATGGCTTTGGTTTTGTGTATCCATTCTATTAATCAGAGACCAACCAGATTCAGCAATGTTAATACAAATATCTACACCTAAAATGCAGTTACAGTTACAGTTACTCCAAATGGTTAACCGGTTGTATCAGCAGCTTGACTGAAAGCGATCACAGGACACTTTCCCCCCCAATATAAAAATATAAAAAATCAGGTTAAACATTAAGATCAGATGGAAAACTCACTCAGGCACCCTTTTCCGGAACAGAAAGGCCAGAATCGCCAGAATCGCCAGAATCACCAGAGGCACAAACACTACCAGGGTTAAGACTGGAATTCCTTCCTCAACAGGCGCCATGTCTGAAAGACAAAAGTTCAGTTAAGGCTCTATTTAAATGCCAAGAAATAAATACAGTGGTTATAGTTGCTTCAGTGTTCAAAGTCCTTTGTTCATGAGTTGATTGTAGTTTTCAGAACAGCAGTTTTCAACCTGCTGCCTGACAAAAGTTTGTGTTTTGAAGAGGAGGGCATGGAGTAGGGGAATGGAGGGCATGGAGTAGGGGAATGGAGGGCATGGAGTAGGGGGGATTAAGGTAATGGAGTAGTGGAATGGAGGGCATGGAGTGTCTAACCAATCATTGATTTATTCTGATGTAGAATACAATTGATGCACAAGTGCAGTGTTTGGCATTTCATGCAAAATTTTAATGGATTAAAAAACAATACTTTATCATGCTTTAGTTCACCACATTTAGTCATCTCTATCCATGTCACTGTTTAGCAGCTATTGCTAGTGTGCTAAGCTAGCTATAATCCAGTTGATGTTCATTTCCAGTAGCTAATATGTGTTGCATAGTGTGAATACATTTTGCATGTATCACTTCAAATCATGACTTCGTTTGAGAGAAAACAGACAAGGAGAGACTCAATTGGCCTGGCCCCTCCTGTGATTATTGATCAATTTCAATGAAAATCTATTTTTAATTCGATTGATGGATTTCTCCCCAATTTTCATTCAGTCCTTGAGCTTACCTGTACCGGTGTTCCCCGAGGGACCTGAGAGACGGATAAAAAAAGGCATCGGTTCACTCCAGGCCTGCACACCATCTGAGGTGACAGCTGCTACAGACACTGTGCACCAGACCTCCTGAGGCAGTCCCTCCAGCACAGTGGAAGTCTCAGACACTGTCACCTTATTCATCAGCAGTTCAGTAGCATTGCAGGACCACTTAACCTGAGGAGGACAGTTGGAAAATTGTAATGCGGGTTCCATTATATTTTACACATATTTATACAAGACACACTTTTATTCTAAGCAACTTAATCTGCAAGTAAGCTGTTAGCACCTTGCCCTACCAATTGAGCTATAGCAGAGGTTCTCGAACCTGCTCCTCAGGCCGACCTGCACTGATCATTTTGTATCCAAGCACACAAACAGCGAAAAGCCAAAGTTTAGGCAGCCCTGGCTAACGGTGCAAACCCATGACACCGTTATTAGCAAAGCGATGCGATTTCTAAACCCAATGCATTTCAACGGGAGCCAATCCATTGTGACGTAGACGAGCGATTTGGGCGACGCGACCGATGAAAATTCGAAACATGTTGAAACTTATGCAAATGAGGAGCGATTTTTCCCGGCAGCGGCTAATGAGATTGTTTGGTGTCGTCTTTGACGGTTTGAAAATTGTAAGACTGTGGCATCGTTTGGTCGTTTAATTTGCTAAAAAAAAAGGCTTGGATGGCATTGTAAGGGCTTGTTGTTGCTCCTGGTATGTTATATATTTAATCCTGGGCTTATTTGAACACAATGACAGTTTTCATATAAAGACAAGTGACTAGATAGCTTCTAACTGACCAGCCTGCTCACTAGCTCACTAGTCCAGTCTGTTATGCTATTTCCACACGCTACACCACGCCCACTCAAAGCGATGGAACTTGGTCGCGTCGCTGTCATGGGTTTGCACCGTAAAGTGGATTCAGAAGAGATGCGACGGTTTAAACCTATAGTTCAATATGTACATGTACGTACGTGAATTGCGGTATTTCAGTATGCCTTTCAATTTCCTATCATTTTCAAAACATCCTTATTGCGCTGCTGACTACACGTACGTTGTACATTCACATCAACAGAACATCTCTGGGGTCTGTTAGAAGTTTCCTCTCAGCATTTTGCATGCTAATAGGAGTTGGAGGAGAGAGAGGACACTAAAAACTAAATGATCTCAGCTCCAACTTGACAATGGCGAATGCTAGCTAGACAGAGAGAAGTGTCTCAGATCCGCTCCGAAATGCCATGGGTTATTCCGTGGCGCATGCTACACCTTTCATTGAAATCAAGCCAGTAGTTAATGTGTAATCATGTTAACTGACAAACAAACTTACTAACAAACAAACTGCACCGAAAAACCTTGGTGGCTTTTAACAAAAGCAATGGGAGCATTTATAGCCTAACTTTGCAGCCGGGTCATTTTACAAAAACAGTGAAAGTGCTGTCACTTACTTTTGCAGACACCAAAATCCTTTAAGTTGACCTGATAATAACATCAATTATATATGTTCAATAAATAAGGACTTTCCTTGCAATGAAAAATCAAAGTTCATTCATCCACTGTTCAATGTTTAATTTGAACAATGTATATAAATTGCCAAGTTCAAGAAATTGTTATACATGGAAGTAGAGCCATATACTTTTCATTAAAAAAAAAATGTCTTGAATAAAATCTCATTTACATTAACATTAACATTACATTTAATAAATAGAAATGTACATTGAAATTGTAAAAGAAATGCTAATTATTATTAATAATATCAAATAAATATCAGTCACTCAAAATTAGGTAAATGGTGTTAATGCTTCACAAAACATTTTATTCTTTATTCTGAAATAATGCACTGGCCCCTCCTGGATAAAGAGGTCATTGGAGGAAGTGCAGGTGGTCAAAGGCATAAGGTTTAAAATTTCATGATTTATTTTAGAATTTTTAGCTTTTAAGTCTGTCATTGGTGTTGCTCATCTTTAGGCATGGGGGTGAAAAATTGAACATGAGAGTTGGTTACATTGAATAGTTAAATGATTTTGATATGACTGAAGACATGTGGTCTGACACATAGCAGCCATTATGTCAACATTTTAGTGTTGCCACTGGTGTTACAGTCACTGATGTTACTCCTCTTTCTGATAACAACTGTACAGTGCCTTGAATAAGTATTCACCCCCTTGGATGTTTTTCCCTTTTATTGCTTTTATAAATCAATCATGGTCAATATAAGTTGTCTTTTTTGACACAAAAAGATCACAAAAAGGCCATCTTCAATGTCAAAGTGAAAACAGTTCAACACAGTAATGTCAATTAAATTAAAATATGTAATGAAAAATAAGTGATTATATAAGTATTCACCCCCTTTTTGTTCTAATTCAACAGAGGTCCAGCCAATAGGTGCTAAAAGTCTCACAATTAGTGAAATAGGGATAAGTGTGCAGTGAATGTGTCTCAAGTGATTGTAGTATAACGACACCTGTGTCTGGATTGTCCATTCACTGGTCAGTATTCAGTAATCAGTATTCCTGGCTACCGTTACACCATGAAGACTAAAGATTACACAGAGCAACTCAGAGAAAAGGTTATTGAAAAGTATAAGCCAGGGGAAGGATACAAACATCCCCTGGAATTCTGTTAAATCCATCATCAAGAAGTGGAAGGAATATGGCACATGTGTAAATCTGCCTGTAGCAGGCCGTCCTCACAAACTGAGTGACCGTGCAAGAAGGAGACTAGTGAGAGAGGCCACCAAGACACCAATGACTACTGTGAAGGAGTTACAAGCTTCAGCAGCTGAGACGGGAGAGACTCTGCTTACAACAACTTTTGCCCGGGTTCTTCACCAATCAAAGCTTTACGGAAGAGAGCTACTGTTGGTAGCCAGGGGCATGCCTGTATAATTGAACCACATAAAAGCTGCAAAAAAACATTATGAGAAAAAAAAGTTTATAAGTGTTTTCAGCTATTTCTTATGCTGACATTTGCGTCATTGGTGTTATATTGCGTCACTGATCTTGCCACATGTTTTATAAGAGATAGGATATTATAAATGCTTTTTTTTGTATTACTTTCTATCGATATTTAGTTTGTTGATTGATTCTTACTTTAAAGAAAGATGGTCCATTAAATAAGTTCACACAACGTTTTTTAAACATGTGCAATTGTATTTAAAAATGTGAATAATCAAATACTTTTCTTTAAATATGTAATGTTGTTTACACCATAGGTAACACTAATGACACATACATTCTTTAATGAAATGTACGTATATTAAAAAATATATATTATATATACACATTAAGCTCTACTTTTAGTGGATTCATCAGGTTTAGAAGTTAGTTACTGCTATTAAATACATTTTAGGTATGTAAAAAGGATTCGATTCAGCAGATTTGTATCACCCAGATTCCACCATTTCTGTAAAACAACCCAGCCCTATTCGCCTGCCTTGCCTTTTGTTTTAAATATACAGGCATTTCTGAACTCCCCCTCCCTTTCTCACTTTTGTTCTTTCTCTTTCTCTGTTTCTTTTCCTCCTTAAAACCACTGACTTAGGCTGAATTTAGACGGATTGTGTTGAACAGGCTGTAGTACATACCCCACGCCTGTGAGTAGCGCTTTAGCGCTTTATTTACACAACTGAAAAAACGTGAAAAACCTAGAAGAAACTGAACAGCACAAGGTAAAGTAGCACAGCACACGGATAAACACATGACACAAGACATTCAAGCTCCAATTAGCAACATTACATTATGGTGGTTAATAAAATCAGTGGTCAGACTAAAGGATATGCGAAAATGAATTCTATTTTCTATTGATAATAAAGAATTTGGAACAGTACAACATGACATGTCTGTCATCCCATTTCCCATGAGGCTTTGCTCCGACCAGTTTACATACATTTATGAATAAAAAAGCAAATTAAATCGCTGGCCAATTTAATTTGTGGTCATGAAAGTTATGTTACGTCTGAATAAAAAGAATTAGATCAAGATAGGAGGCTAATCAAAAATCAGTATGCTGGATTCATGAGAGCGAATTCGAGACCCACCACGAGTGTGAAGTAGAAAGAGAACAGGTGATATATATATCGCAAAATGATCACGTGGGGCAATGACGTCATCATGTTGCGTGAATCCGTGCAGATGAACACCAGCCCCCGTAGCGATTTAAATCTACTCACTTTACCCCCGACTTGGATCGTTGCGGATAGAGAGTGCTGATAGAGAGTGCTCGTCTAAATGATAGGGCTATCTGTATTAGCTATCTGTATCAGATTGACAAAGTAGGGTCGATGTAAACAACCTCTTAATCGCACGCTCTCTCTCTCTCTAACACACACACACACACATACACACTGTCGAGTCAAACTGTGTTTGAATTTCACTTGGCGTTTTAAGAAAATATACTGGGGAAAAAAAGAAGAAGAAAAAACGGACAAGAAATAGTGGTGGTTTCACTTTAAATCGGGAGCGGGAGGATTCACCAGCTGAACGCATTGACGCAAAGTTTCAGCCGACGCAACGAAGACCTACGTCATACATGCGACAGACATGAAGATGACAGGTGTCTAATTGAGCATCGTTTTGGGGTAAAAATAGGTTGTTACGGCAGCGACCGTCTGCTACAGTTGCGTTTGAAAATGGACATGCAAATGACTGTTGTTTATAAGATTACATTATACTGAGCATTGTGTTGTTGCACAATTTTGTATTTTGAGTTGATAACATTTAAGCTGCTAAACTTTAAAGTATATCATTTCTTTGAACTAATCTGTGAATTCGTTGAATTCAGCATTTGTACATGTTGGTTTTGTGTACTGTTGTGTGAAATGCTGGATGCTAATGTGTGTTCCATGTCTGTTTGTGTTTAAAGTTTTTTTACCTAATGCTTAATGGCAAATGATTAATGGCAGATGAACAACTGCTGAACTGAAAAGAAAAAGAAAAGAAAGAGTGGAAAGTAGCTACTGCCTGCGACTCAATCATTTCAGTCATTCAGCTTTGAGAGGAATCCAGTACCCACACCTCCAAGTAGATGTTTCAGTCCTGTTTTCAAGTTGGGGAAATGTACAACTACTAAAAACTCGGACAACTTGACACACACTAAGGAAAATATTTTAGAAAGACTAACAAACTGTTTGACTGCTCCCATTTCCTCCACAGAACTCACTCCATTCACCTCCCTTCTTTCCCACTTGATCAGTCTTTCTCTCTTTTCTGAGACACACACAAACGCAAACTTTTCTCTCTGACTCTGGGTGACAGGAGAGACTGGCAACTCTTACATAACAAGCTCACCACTATATCATGGGTTATGTGGACAGCACATACTCCATACAAGCCATCAGGTGATTTCAGCCAAGGTATTCAGAAGAAGGAAACTATGCAAGGGAGCCCTAAAAACAGCATTGAGAAGCTCCTGCACAACAGGAAAACGGCTCCATACAAAATTCATAGTTTCCCCTTTCTAATGTCTTTACCTCATACTCCATGATGGGTCCAGTCTGCCAGTCAGCAGGAGGCGGCTGCCAGAGCACGCTGACTTTGGCCCCGTTGACAGATAAGGAGACATTTTGAGGTGGAGCAGTGGTGGCTAGAAAGTGAATGAAATGTGATGTCATTAGAGAAAATGAGAAGGGAATTGTAATCACTTTTACTTTCAAAGAAAATGTCACAATGTCTACGGCTGTTGAAATGACCAAAACAGACAATAGCCACAATTATGTATAAACTGCTCCTCCACTTGGAGGAGGTTCTGGAATGATCACACATCAATGGAGGCCGTTTTACATGGAAGATGCTGAAATTACATCTGTGAAGAGATGCATCAACACTATGCTTCATAAGTCTCAACGTCAACATATGGGGTTGTCTTACCGCATAATGTGGGTATATTTAATGTTATATTGAATTATGTTCCCTTTACCATGATTGTCGGTGAGCATACTAGTGCAGTGACTTCTACCACTTGAACAGTTCTGGTTTGGGTCCAAGCATAATAAGTGTGATCTTTATTATCGTTTGTCTGGGCTATTACTATGATCCTGATATTCCAAAGAATATTTGTTAATGAACAGTGTTCTTCCAAAAAATATTTAGTATTACTGTTAGTACTAATGAATGCACTGTTTAAATAATAATTCAATTAACATGAAGCTTAACATCACTAAGCTTGGTGGATTTGATACGTAAACCAATGTGCTTGTGTCATTTTACCTCATGATGTACACCACCATATTACGTAAAGGACACTAAAGAAGGATATCTGGTTGGTCACGTTACATGATCAAATGAGTTATCCTGATGAAAGTATGGCATGTATGTAGCCATTTTGTCAATGAAAACAGGAGGTGCAGTAGTTTTCAACATGTAGAAACTGGTGGGCACACATGTGGTGGGCACACACCGTGCATGGCAACATCCAGCAACCTAACTGCAGCCGACGGTGATGACTCGCTGGCTGAGGGGCTAAACTGCTTCTTCACCTGCAAAGGAGGTAAGGCGTGTTTTGCTGGCAGTGAACCAAAGAAAAGCTGCTGGTACAGACCGTGTGACTGGGAGGGTGCTGAGGGACTGTGCAGACCTACTGGCTGGTGTGTTCACTAACATATTCAATCAGTCCCTATCCCAGTGCTTGATTCCACCCTGCCTGAAGTCCTCCACAATCATTCCTCTACCAAAAAAGACCACTGCCAGCACCCCTAATGACTACCGACAAGTGGCACTGACACCTATCATCATGAAGTGTTTTGAGAAACTGGTCCGGAGTCACATCACAACAAGCCTGCCCCCCACTTTTGACTCCCACCAGTTTGCATACAGAGCTAACAGGGCTACAGAAGATGCTATTGCCACAGTTCTCCACACCACACTTACACACGTGGAACAGAGAGGGAACTACGCCAGGCTGCGCTTCATAGACTTCAGCTCTGCTTTCAACACGATTATACCAAGCAGGCTGGTCACCAAATTGTTGGACTTAGGGCTTTCACAACAAATCTGCTTTGGGATCAAACATTTCCTGAGAGACCGCTCCCAGAGGGTTAGAGTAGGATTCCATCTCTCCTCAGCTTTCAGCATCAGCACCGGCTCCCCACAGGGCTGCGTGTAGAGCCCCATACTCTACACCATCTATAACCATGACTGCACCCCCACCCACCCAAGCAATGACATCATTAAGTTTGCAGATGATACAACCATGGTGGGGCTCATCTCAGGAGGAGATGAGACTGCATACAGGGAGGAGGTGCAAAGGCTGTCGACATGGTGCACCTTGAACAATCTTATTCTCAACACCTCCAAGACAAAAGAGCTGTTAGTCGACTTTAGGAGGAAAAATCAGACACGCAGCCTAAGGACATTATGACCATTATTATTATAATTACCAAGACTTTCAGTTGTTTTTGTATGCCTTTGCCATTATTTAACATACATCTTTGGATGGGCATGACTACATGCAACCACAAAAAGAACACGCAGACTGCTGCAGACTAGGGTATGTGCCAGATTCTGACTGGTTGATCATCCTTACCTTTAATGTAGTAGGTGTATGATGCAGGTTTTAGAGGGTCCAGACTCTCACATATAATCATGTGATGTAAATCTCTTTTTTGTACATCTTTCAATATGATGTGGTCACATGAACCACTGATCCGGTTCTGAAATTCTGGCCCAATTCCCTCCATTGTGGTCCCATGGAAGCACACCACCACCCGTCCTTCATGGGTCTGGCATTGACTTTCCACGGCACCATTAATGTCGAAAGTTACATCACCTCCAAGCTCTGCTGCCACTGGTATAGTTCTTTCTGCATGGAGAACAACAACAACAGCAACAACAAAAACATTTTTAATTGAACAAGGAGAGCAGAATAGAAAGTGTAGCCTGGTGCTGATTCACATATAAACTGGGAAACCAGTTTTACTTTTTGTAAACCAGTACAACAACAATATTGTTAATATTAAAAGGTTACTAGCTGCATTGTGAATCTTCTAAGCCATATATAAGTATAATGTGACTTATATTAGTATACTGTGACTTTGACAAAGTATTCAACCCCTACAGAAGGTCATCACCATTATCAAGTATATTTTCAAAAAGCAAATTTCTCTAACAGTAAAACATAATTTAACTTTAATACACTACTTGACTGGGTATTCGACCCCTACACATAATCACTTGTTAGAGAGCCCTTTTACTTCAATTATAATGAATGTGATTCCCCCCCTTCTCTTTTTGAGAGAATGTATCTAGGTTGGTGGAGTGGCACTTCTGGACTAGATCCTGCGCCATGTGTGCTGCATGCAACACTAGGATAACGAATCACCACAGCACATAACCGGAACAGAAATGCACCTTTAATAAAACAAATTCATAGGCTTAAAAATTACTTCACTGTTATAAAAATGTAGTCACCAAAATCACTTCACACCTTAGACGCCTTTAATTTACCTCTCTTAGAAAGTTGTGCATCAGTGGTGAATAATCGTCCGGCGATTAAAATCAGAACTCTGTATAAAAAGAAAAAGCAAAGCAACTGGAATTGTAATGTTAACTGTCAGGTCCCCGCGGAGCTCTGCTCCGGCCACGCCCCCTTCAGCTCACGAACTCTCCCCAAACCTGCACATTCGCCAGCTGCACTCCGACAATCACACGAACACTTACACCTGTCCCACTCCATAGCCTCAATCACCTGCACCACAGTCTCGTTAAGTCTCCTCATTCACACCTGCATCCATGATCACCTGCACCCCGTTTACACTCAGCTAATTGGTAATCACCCACACCTGTCACAGCCCTTTATATACTCCACTCTCCCTGCACTCCTTGTTGGTTATTGTTTGGTGTCGCACTTCCACGGGCTCAACATGCTGCGAATTCCCGCAGCCTGACCGGCAATTGGATTACCGCCTTCCTGCTTGTAGTTCGTTTCCCTCTCAGTTTCAGTTTAGTTCTTCGCTTTTCCGAGTTTGAATCCCGTTTTGTTTACCTTCCGGTTTTGTAATTTCAGTTTATTTCCAGTCAGAGGTTGCCTTTTTGTTTTGTGTTACGTGTTCTTGTGAACTCGCACTTTAGTTAAGGCAGCGCCTTGAGCCTGCGCCCCTCCTGGGTTGGACTGTTCCCTCGGAACGAACGTGCCCTGTATAGCCGTTCTACACCCTGTCTTCTGTTGAGCTGTAATATCCATCCGCAAATAAACAACGTTTTCACGGATCTTCTGTGGTTCCCGATCTGTGACATTAACTTTATAGGATACGCCCCCCCCTCGCATCAAGTTGTCACCCCCCCCCCCAACAAAATTGAAAAAAAAAAAAAATAATAATAATATGAAACAAACGCACGTCGACACAAGCGGTGCTTACTATAAACGAAAAATAATGTGCTTTTTAAGTGTTGAAAAATCATGATCCCCTTATTCCTCAAAGTTGTTCAGTTCACATGCTGTTCCCAAAGGGCGGGGCTACAGCTCCGTGTTCCAGTCAATCTGCCCAGTACACGGTCAAGTTGTGAGATTGTTTCTCGTCCTCTCTCGCCTGCACTACAACAACGGCAGTATTAACCCGACCGGTGGGCTATCGCACGCCCCCATCATTGAGGCAAAGGTACTGAGTGCCTCACCTCCGTGCTTTTTCAATGTTTTATTTCAGACCAACAAGACTGAATAGGTTCTACGCATGTGCACGTTTTTGGTTCAATTCTACAGACTTCCTGGGATTTAAACAAATAAAATAATAATAAATACGAGAATATGTCTACATTCATTGTTTCCATCAGGTCCGCTTCACCTTCTCTCTCTCACCTGCTCTCTCTCTCTGACAGCAGCTCAGTCATCTCCCTACCAGAGCCATGTTTTCTCTATGGCTCTGCTCCCTACGTTCACTGGATAAAGGCATTTCCCATGTGGCTTTGCTCCGACCATTCTACATTAATTTATGAACAAAGTAACAAATTAAATCGCTGGCCAATTTATATTTTTGGGCATGAAAGTTATGTAAAGTCTGAATAAAAAGAATTAGATCAAGATAGGAGGCTAAGCAAAAATCAGTAGGCTGGATTAATGAGAGTGAGTTCCACTCACCATAAGTGAGATGTAGAGAGACAACAAATGTTATATATATTGGTTGGACGACTTTCCACTAAACCAGCGGTGATCTTGGAGATTATCACGGGAACATGCTCCGATTTTATTAGTTTTAACTCAATGGACGGCTCATGAACTTCACACGGCTGCGCAGGGCATAGAGAAGACGTTAATTTGCATGCAGCTGAATTCCTCCTTGAAGAGCCTTGGTTTGCGTTTGAACTTTCAACATTATTTGTCTGTGTCTGTAGATATTTCTTGTTAGGACATGTATTGCCGTTTAGAGAATTGAAACTCTCAGAAACTGACGTCGAATTTCTGTTTGTCACTGTTATTAGAGAATTCGGTATTTAGCAGCTAAGTTATGCTAGCTCTCGTGACAGCAATTGTTTTCATGCCCCCCCGGAATTACTCTCTGAAATGTTCCCATGTTTTGTCCCCCCCTGCAATGAAATGGGATCTCCGACCCTGCTGCTGTCGGTAGACCATAGGTAGTATAGAGCAGAGGTTCTCAAACTAGGGTCCGCTACGCCTTGCCTGGGGGTTCGTGAAAAAGTCTGGCTTCCACAGGTTTTTTTTTTGTATTTGTATTTATTGCAATAGGCTACAGTATACAAAACATACAGACTAATGTTGCACTGTGTACTGGTATTAGAAAGGTACCGAGGAAACCTTACGTAAAAAATGATACAATGATAATCGCAATCAGAGCGCATTCACTGTTTTGCTCCATGTCAGGCTGCCTGCACGCATTGACTGCGAGGGCGGGGCTGCCCAGCTGTCACACATGCAACAGGCAGCCCTCACTAACAGCGAGTGATCTCAGGGGAGACATGGCCTCATGTGCAGGACTTCTTGCCAACCGTCCTCGGCTTGTTGAAAAAAGAGATGCCAGAAGTGAGATCTTGAAGTACTTCGGATACTTCTGCTTCGGTGAAGCAGACTGTGAAGGAAAGCTTATCGACACACAGAGACCCGTATGTAAAATATGCTTCAAAGCCACTCAGGCAAAGGGATTGTCTGGGAATTCCCCGCCCCTTCACTGCATTTCATTTGCTCAGTTAGTCTGGCGAACTACTCAATAGCGGTCCACTTCAGTCACGTAATTGGACACTCCCTTAACCAAACAGACCAACGATACATACTATACAACGATACAACGATCGGTAATAAAGCAAACGCATCTTTTTTCTGTATGAATTGTTCCAGGGCAAGTTTCTGTTCTATTTTCAAAGAAAACTTGCCTTTGAAATCATCCAAGACAGCCGCGAGAGCAGTATCGAAGTTTTGCTTTGCTTCTCTCTTTGTCGTCGCTTTTGTCACATAGTCGTGGTTAGTTTAAATCCGCCAATGGCGCGTCAGGTAGCCAATAGCCAGTTTGTGATTGGCTCCAAGGATCCTTACAATGCTGAAGTAAGTTTGTATAGCTGCCTCGCCAGACTGAGTTTGGAGGCAAAATCAAATTGGCCGGAAAAAGAGGGGTGGGACTTCCCAGACAAGCAAAGGGAGGTAACACGTCAAATATGGCTAAGCACCTCTCAGACAGACACCCCGAACTTTTTAGAGAGTTCAAAGAACGACAGGTCAGCACTGTGATTTTAAACATGAACACCCCCAAGGTCACCCATATATGATCATAATGCAGTGTGGTTAACGTAACTAAACCACATTTTTCACACTTTTAATGTTAACTGCCATAATGTGCAAGTGATGGATTTAATCTGCCATCAGTATGGGTCGTGTTTATCGTTGCAGAAGGCCCTTTTTTAAAGATAAGTTAGCTGAGGGCATATCGGATGGCCCTTTTGCATGTATTCTCATTTAAGACGTTGATCTAGCTTTTAATTTGGCTGCAAGAACGTAGCCCAGTTCATTGTCAAAATTAAACTCTACACGTGTATAATCAATGCTATGATGTCACCATGTAGTTTTCATTAATATCTTGTTGGAGGCTAATACTATGAATGCCATTTGTTAAGTGTTCGTGACAACCCTAATACAGACAAGTGCTCATCACATCAGTCATAAAAGCAGATATCTGGCTTCCAAAGGTTGCCATCGTTCAGTCACAATAAGACCGAGTAAATAAACTGGACTGGACAAACTATGTGCTGAGAGACAGGCACACCCTTCTCATTGACAGTGTTGGGAGTAACGCGTTACAAAAGTAACAAATTACTGTAATGCATTGCTTTTTGCGGTAACGCGGTAATGTAAGGCATTACAGAAAAAAAATTGGTAATATTTACCTCGGTACAATTTCAGTAACGCGCGTTACAATGCATTTTTAACCTGGAATGAAGTGTTTTATTTCCCTTCATCCAAATTCGCCAAAATCACCGCGAGATCAGCAGAGGTGAAACGTCGGCGCAAAATGTTTCACTTCCTTTTCCTCTAGGCTAATCGATGCCGCTTTCAACGGTGGAATCATAGACATGTATAGGGTACATGTCTATGGGTGGAATCGCCAGCTTTCCGAAAAATTGGCAGCGAGATCCCCGTGGCCACTAGCAGCAATGATGACTGACAGGGTAAGGCTAAAACGTTCAGATATGGTATCCTTGCATATAGTACCCACACTACCATTGCATCAACATGTTTTTTTCTTACTGGGCTAAGGTAACTTTCCTTATGAAGCCATGTCACAATTAAATTAAATGTGGTTTGGAGCCACACATTCATTGGTTCTAACAGACATGAATGAAAATGTACTTTTCCATTCTCAGAATAAAGCCTAAAAAATGAATCACAAACGATTAAATATGTGGCCATCAACATGATCAGACAAGTTCAGAGAATTAACGTTAGCCTAATTTAGCACCAAGGTTCTCCCTCCTAGGCTAGGCTATGTGATGTTACTTCACCCGCCACTGTGGCTGTATCGTTTGACTTCTTATCAAAGCAAACAAATGTATTGACAGTCTCTAGTTCCGCTACATATCTAACTGAACACAGGGATTTTTTATTCATATCAAAAATACGCCTAAAAGCCCACCTCTTCACTGAATAACCCGCTAGCTTGTTAGCTGAAAATACTAGGTAACGTTACTAACTTAGCTCTTTTACCATACAGTGTACATGTAAGATAAAGCGTCTTTCTGTTAAAGTGCATTTTACCTACAAATCATTAAACACTAGTTTAGCCCAGAGCCATAGAATCTTTCTATCTTTTTAGAATCCTTCTATGTATCTGGTTTAACCTACATAGTTCTAGATCAGAACAGATACATAACGTCATTGTGAACCACGTCAATGTATTAAGATGAAACGTAGTCTACAAGAAGTATGTTTAATACAATAAACCATAAGATGAACTTGAATTTGAAGGTTAATATTGAAAATGTGTGATGCACTGCCTGTTTCTGTCCCATATGGATTTTTATTTTATTTTTTAGATCTAGCCTAGGGCCTATACATGTATGCGTTTTATAAATTTGAAATATAATGTGGAGCATTTTTGTAAGGGCGTGCTGAACATGAACATTGAAACATTGGGGTGCACTAGCCTGTGCTACCTGTCCCATAGAAAAAAATATTTTGACACACATTCATTTTTCAATGCAAATGTTCTCATGGGGCAGGTAGCATAATGCACCCAAATATTTCAATCTTCATGTTCAGCACAGCCATACCTTACAAAAATAGTTGGTTTCATTTGGGTTGTACATTGTAAGGCCCCTTAGCTAATATGTAGTGTTTATATCTTAGACTCTTGAATTTGAAATCTGGCTATTTTCTTATATTTTCAGCATGTACTTCAAAGCCGAAAAACCTTCACAAAGGACTTGGATGCCCAGGTGCTATACTGCCTCCCCACCAGAGGTGTACAGCCCATACACTAATCCAGTTGCAAACTATTTTTTATGACGCATAAACTATGCTTAATGCTGTGAAGTTGGAAATAATAAAGGCATATACATGCTAGTGTTGTATCCTGTCATATTTTTAGACATTACAATACAGTCCAATTATTGTTAATATGAATAGGCCTAAAGTTACAGTATTTCTATCACAATTTGCCAGACTTTGACCTTTTGTCTGTTCTTGCGATGATTGTTCTTTGTATTGTGCCATGAGCCATCACTGTGGCTATTATGTTCTACTGTTTACCATAAGTACAGATACCACATCACCTTCCACTGGATGTGTGATTCACTAATTGAGCGTCTTGAGCTTCATTACAGTAAGATTGCCAAATCCATACTTCCAGTGATTTTGGTGCGAGTAACTTACAAGTAATACAATAGTAGTGTAATGCCTTACATTTTAAAAACAGTAATATTGTAATGTAACAAATTACTTTAAAATGACAGTAACAAGTAATAAATAATGCATTCCAGTTTTGAAGTAACTTGCCCAACACTGCTCATTGATCACACACACACATACACACACACACACACACACACACACACACACACACACACACACACACACACACACACACACACACACACACACACACACACACACACACACACACACACACACACACACATATAACACCACCATTGAAAATAGTGAATCATATTTTTTTGTACATAGATTTGTTCGGAGTACAAGTTTTTGATAATATTAGGAGGATATTTCATGTTTGTTAATGTCTTTGTTAAAAATAAATCTTCAGAATCATCTCCGTTGAAAAACCCTACAATCTGAGTTTTATTGGAAAACCCTACAATCTGCTTTGATAAAAAAAAATATTCAATAACATCAACATTATTTAGCTTCTCAGCACATTTACAATGACAAATGTAAGAAAATGACTATCTGAAACTCTTGTGATATTAGTACTAGGCTTTATGATTTTAGAGCAAAAGAGTCCAAGAGCATATAACATTACAAATAGCTATAATCCTACATGGTTTAATTTGGGGTGCAATTATGGGGGGGGTCCTCGGAAAATGTTCTGCTCTTTGAAAAGTTTGAGAAACCCTGGTAGGCCTATAGACTATTAGTATACCCGGAAGTGTGTTTGTGTTTGTCAGTGCTGTCGCTGCCAAATGTGAGTCCCTGCCTGATGTGAGTCCGCATGCGCAAACACAAACGGTTCACGCATAATGTGGGTTTATTTACTGGTATATTTAATTGTGTTGTAAACGGTGACAAGCGCATTTGTTTACGTTTGAAATCCACCAAGGTTTATGATGTTACGCTTCAAGTTTATTGAATTATTAGTTAGGCAGTGCATTCATTACTAGTAACAGTAATACAACATAGCCCCATATGTTGACGTTGAGCCTTATGCTGTTAACCGTTTACAACACAATTAAATATAACATTAAATGTAACGGTATTATGCGTTAAAACCAGCCCCATGTTGACGGTGAGCCTTAGCTGGTCACCGTTTACAACACAATTAAATATACCAGTAAATAAACCCACATTATGCGTGAACCGTTTGTGTTTGCGCAAACAAAAGGCAGACACTTTCGGTTTCGAATTGCTAGTTACATTTTCTTTATCTACCTACCGATGACAGTGAATAACAGCCACGATTGCCATCCTAACCCGTGTCTATGAACACCATGCCGGCAAAAGGCTATTCAAATTAGAAAAGTCAATTTTATAATATCTCTTAAATGTAACTCTGCTTACCTCACATACAACATACTCATAGTAGTGCCTTCAAAATGAAAAGTAGCTGCCTCGTTGCCGTGTCTCACAAGACGTGAATTCGAGTGAAATCCAGTGTCCAAAACAAATGTAATCAGCGGAACCCTCTGCGTCAATACAAATAACCTATTTGTTCCCCAATTGTTCCCCAAATCTAGTAGTGTAAGCCTTGACACGTGACTTCAGGAAGTGTTTATACAGTGGCTCTGTGCCAGTGACAGCCTACTTGATTTTGTTGGTAGAAGATGGGCGGTAACATAGACATATGTAAATTATATGGGTGTTAAGCAGGGTTCAAAGTCAAAGTAGCTTTATTGTCAATAACTTAATATGTCAAGACATACAAAGGAATCGATAGGACGTTTCCCACTCTCCCACGGTGAAACATATAAAGGTGCACAGGCACAACAGATAAGACAAGACATTTCCTAACACTAGGTAAACATAAATATTCATAAAGGTAGCTTTCCGGATGAGGCGGGTGGTGTAAATGTGTTGCAAGAAAGGGAGTGGGGCACCAATGATCTTACCATGGGTTCACTATGCGTTGCAGTAGGCCTACTTTCTTTTGTGTTCAGTGCAGCTACTGCCACACACCGTGATGCAGCTGGACAGGATGCTTTCAATGGTGCCCCGGTAGAAAGTGTTCAGGATGGGAATGGTAGCTTTTGTTCTCTTGAGCTTGCGGAGGAGGTAGAGGGGCCGCTGGGCTTTCTTGGCAAGTGATGCAGAGTTGGTGGCCCAGGAGAGGTTACAGGAAGAGTCGCTATTAGGTGCGCCACAGTAGGCTACTCATAATGCAGATATTGGTCAAAGACATTGAGCATAAATACCTAAAACAAGGAACTAATTATTTTTTTACAGTACTTTTGTGCATATGCATGAACTTGTAGCAGGCCTTTGCAACCATGTAGTGCACAATTTCACTGTCCTGAGAATCTTTCCTAAACCGTACTTTCATTGGCCAGCAGATGTCCCTACAGTGAATTCGAAGCCTCGAGAAATGAACCACTTTTCAACAGACCTGACTGGAAAACGTCAAGGTTTCATGAAGCTTCATTTTGTTAACACTACAGTATACCACTTGCTAGAGTACGTCATGCAATCTTTAGTGGGTTTTATGCCTATTGTCTAGTGGGGTGCTTTATACAGCCGCTCTGTGCCTACAGTCCTGTCTCCCTAGTAAATAAACATGTGTATCACCATTTCTGATTCTGCGTGTTGTCTGTGACCTGGGATGATCTGGTCCTGTGACCTAAGTATTGTTGCTTGGCACGACAATAGCATTGTATACAGTAGTTGTATTGTAAATAGTTTAAAATATTGTTTTTTTTTTTTTAAAGTTTTGATTAATTATTCTGTTTTCTGCAAATTGTTGTGTGTAAAATGAATATTTCTGTATTCTTCTGTTTTAATTAAATCTTTCAAATATATTAATTTGCTCCTTTTTTCTATGAACAAACACAACTGGTGTACAAATGTACACGTGGGTGTTTTTAATGACAATGTGTGTTAAAACAGCACACCGATACAAATAATAACAGGTGTGGTGGTCAGAGCACATGTTTGGCACTCCATAAACCTGGGTTCAAGTCTGTGTGGATTGACCACGCTCTCCCTTCGCTACACACTATGAAACAGTTAAAAAATAAATGGAAAGAACTGCATTCGATGAGCCCTTGTCAGTGGACATGCCAGGCCTTTAGGTATGTGGGAGAAGAATAAAATAATTACTAGACTTAACGCAAAGCGTTACAAAATATGACCGCCAAACTGTTCAGTAGGTTTTAACACAGAATGAGTTGGTTGTCAGTGTGTTTGTGTGTTTTTATGTGTTTTGTGTGTGTACATTGGTTTGTGTTTCATTTTTATGTATTAAAGGAATTATTTGTGATAGATTTGGATGATTTGGTAATGTAATGTTTTGTGTACTACTTTTTTGTGGATTGTTTTGGTATATTTTTCTTTTGCAATGTAGTTAAAACAGGTCACATAAATAGGTGTGGAAACAAAGTGAAGTTTCCAACCACCAACAGGTGGCGCTATAGGTGATATCAGTCAGGCATATGTACAGGCATACGTACGGGTTCGGGCCAGCGACCACCCTAAGACATTTTCTCTGGATCAAACAATGTTCGCAAGAGATATAAGAGACTTTGGGCCCTATCTTGCACCCAGCCAAATTGACATTGTGACCGACGCATGTATCATTCTTATCTTGCACCCGGCGCACAGCGCGATTTTCCCTCCAGAGGCGCGCTTCGAAAAGAACTCGCGTCGACATGGGCGGGGGCGGAACAGAGAAGGCGTTTCTCTGGCGCAAGTGGTATTTTGCAGTTTCAAAACAACGCCGTGCGCCGTGCGCCATTGACCACAAAAAAGCTGGTCTAATGTCAGAGGCGCAATGTCTAAAGTCTGTAACGCGTATTCAGAACGCTATTTTAAGGGCACATGTGCTTGCCCGCACAGTATTGGACCTATAGGCTACACTTTACTTCTGTCGTCTCTACGAGAGATTTACACCAATTTTTTGGCAAGCCATATATAATTACAAGGAAAATAAAGTATTTACCACATGAGGAAATCATTGTGATATCCATATCCAAGATATTAAAAAAAATAGGCATACATCTAGCGTACACATTGACCCAAATGATTCAGGTTAATTGTAATGGCAGTGTTGTACCCGATTCAGCACCCTCCGCGGCAGATGCACCCCCTCGCAGGGGCGGAGTGGCCATCGGGAGGACCGGGATTTTTCCCGGTGGGCCGGTCGGCCAATGAACTTGCGTGAAGCAGCCTGCAGGCCGGCCTTCGCAAACGTGTTAAATTCATGAGCGGCCCATTCAGTCAGCATGTACGTGAAGTCTTGGTCGCGTGAAAAGCTCCAAGTTCTCCGAGAGTTGCAGGAGAGTGCGGTCCAACCAATATTTATACCACTTTTTGTCTCTCTATATCTCACTCATGGTGGGTGTTAAACTCACTCATTAATCCAGCCTATTGTTTTTGTTTAGCCTCCTATATTGATGTAATTCTTTTTATTCAGACGCTACATTACTTTCATGACCACAAATATAAATTGGCCAGCGATTTAATTCGGTTATATATAAATTAACGTACAATGGTCGCAAAGCCTCATGGGAAATGCGTATCGTTCTGCCTTTATCAATTGAACGTAGGGAGATAAATTAGCGGCTATCAGGGAGAGAGAGCAGGTGAAGTGGACCTGATGGAGGGACATACGAGAAAGGAGAAAGGAGGTGCCGAAAAGGGCAGACTGAAAAAGAGCCGGATGCTGGAGGAAAGTGCATTAAAATGTACAAGAATTACGGATTTATTCAACCAGCCGTCAACTAGATGCGAGTGAGTTGACAGGACACATTGTTGCGAATTAGCATAACATTTGAGCCAATACTGGACGCGATTTGTTCCGTATTTCCATAAATGTACATATACAAATACACGTGACTGTCACCCACACATCACATCAACACTAAATATAACAAAAATTGTTTGTGAAGTTGATATATGGGAGGTGGAGGGGATGGGTTGGGGCAGTTTTGGGCACTTTGTGGGCCGGTGGTGGGCCAGTGCAGTCAGAATAGTCCCGGTGGATTTTTGTGTCCCACTCCGCCCCTGCCCCCTCGATATTTAGTCTTGTGAAACGCTGTGTCAAATACATTCAACTTGCTCAAAGGAAAATTAAGTTAATTCATTTTGTAGTCATGGCTGGGGTAGGCTATATATTTCCACAGAACAAAAAGGTGTTCTTTTGCGTTCGCTATTATCCAAGGTTTTTGGAAGAAAAACATCGGTTGTTTGAACTCTTTAGAACAGTTCTAAAGACTGTAATCACTTGTGTTCTTCTCTTCCATCTCTTTCACAAATAATGAAATCGTAGTATAGTATTTTTCCCTGCGTTTGTTTAGGCGAACTGCTTTCCTTTCCGATCAAGCGAGTGTTGCACGCTCCCTCGAGGGGGTGCATCTGCCGCGGAGGGTGCTGAATCGGGTACAGAAGTATGGGTTACCTGGCGTCCTTGGCGCTATAGACTGCACCCATATTCACATACGTGCCCCCCCCCCCCCCCCCAGTGTTTTACACAACATTGCCATGAATCATGGATGTGTCAATGACATAAATGAGGATAGATTAGAGGACTTTAGAAGACGTGAGGTTGAACTGCATGTGCCGATGGGTGCAATATTATTACCATGCATACATAACCTAGTGATCAGTGAGGATGAACCCAAAACATCGGAAAGTATGTTTTTGTGACTTTTATTTCAAATATGTTGCCACCAAAAAACGAACTGAAAAAATACAAACGAGAAATGAAAAGTAGAACCATTTCTCCAAACAAGCATGGGAAAATATTGCCGTGATTGTTTCTGGTAACACTGGTGGCCTCACGGTCTTCCTCCCGGTAATTCCGCAATTACGATAACAAGCCGCTTTGCATTATGCGCTCCTCGCTCTTAAAGGGAATGTGAGCTGATGCTCTGATTGGTTTATTGCATATTACGCCCAAACCACACCTATGGCTGAGTAACCTCCTTTGGATGAACCCTTTTGAAACTTGCGCTGGACGCAAGTGTGTTTTTTCCGCCGTTAAAATAGCAACTGCGCCATAGAGCCGCCCACACAGCTACTTGCGTTTGGCGCCGTCCTGCTTGCGTTTCTGATCGGCAAGATAGGGCCCTTTGTGTTTTGTGGCAAGCACTGGCAAGTTGGCAAAGTTTGAGGGTCTGCCACGCCCACACCTTCCGACTAATGAGAAAATCCAATATAACTTTTAGTCGCCCATGGCTGAAGAGTAACCTGACCACATTTCAAGGCGTTTTGTCGGAGGAGTTCGATCAGATGCGATCAGATGCGAGGTGTGCAAACGCCGTCAAAACGCATCTTCCACTCAAAATGGACGACTTCCTGTGGACCTGCCACCATGGCGTCGGAGACTTTTTGGTGCGTCCAAGCATGATGAAGACGTGTACCGAATTCTGTCAAGCTGTGCCAAAATAACCCCAATGCACAGGTTTTTTGGCAATGTTCTAGGGGGCGCTACAGAGCCATTTTGCTCCATCCATGGACAAAAACTCTACCGAAGATTGACGGTTACATGCTTGATGTCCCTGGCAACTTGGGTAATTTTCCGAGCACTTTGACATACAGCCGCGGAAAAAATTAAGAGACCACTTCAAAATTATCAGTTTCTCTGGTTCTACTATTTATTGGTATGTGTTAAAGTAAAATGTACATTTTTGTTTTATTCTATAACCTACTGGCAACATTCCTACCAAATTTCAAATAAAAATATTGTCATTTAGATAATTTATTTGCAGAAAAATGACAATTGGTCAAAATAGCAAAAAAGATGCAGTGTCTTCAGATCTCGAATAATGCAAAGAAAACAAGCTCATATTCATTTTTAAACTACACAATACTAATGCTTTAACTTAGGAAGAGTTCAGAAATCAATATTTGGTGGAATAACCTTGATTTAAAATCACAACTTTCATGTGTCTTGGCATGCTCTCCACCAGTCTTGCACATTGCCGTTGGGTGACTTTATGCTACTCCTGGCGCAAGAATTCAAGCAGCTCGGCTTCTTTTCATGGCTTGTGACCATCCACCTTCCTCTTGATCACATTTCAGAGGTTTTTTATGGGATTCAGGTCTCGAATTTGGGCTGGCCATGACAGGGTCCTGATCTGGTGGTACTCCATCCACACCTTTACTGGCCTGGCTGTGTGGCATGGAGCAATGCCCTGCTGGAAAAAACACTTCTCAGAGTTGGGGAACATTGTCAGAGCAAAAGGAAGCAAGTTTTTCTTCCGGGACAACGTTGTACTTTGCCTGGCTGAGGTTTGTAAAAGACCATAAGGATTGAACCAAAGCGGACTGGAGGGTCTTCTAAGTTCGTCTTCTCTGATGAGTCCAATTTCTCAGTAGGTGCAAGACTCTGTGGCTTGTAGGCCTCTCCAGGTCTCCTTCTAACCATCAGACGACCATGTGTTGGGCAAAGCTGAAAATTGGACTCAGAGAAGATGAACTTAGAAGATGACCTCCAGTCCGCTTTGGTTCAATGTAGAGCTGTGTGTCATCAGCATAGCAATGGTAGGAAATCCCATGCTTGCTGATGACATTGCCCAGGGGGAGCAGGTAGAGGGAGAAGAGGGTAGGGCCCAGCACAGAACCTTGAGGGACGCTGCAGGTGACGTTGTGGGTGTAAGATTTTGCACTGCCCAAGGCGATGTAGGTAAAACCGTGGTTGTTACATTAGTTTAATTAAATCAGTCTCATAAAATTTAATAATCATTAAATTTAGTATTTAATATTTTATAATTAAATTACTAAAATAATGGAAAGCTCTAGTTGTACCACTATGCTACAGTCTAAGTATGGCATCACAATACTATCATACTACAATATCACTACAAAGTCTATAACACTTCATGGAACAACCAGAGAAGTGAAGGCATTTGGAATTCTTGATTGGCGGAAAATGGCTTTCAGTGGAATATTGGAACAACAACAGACAAGACAATTGTTTAAGTCTAAATAAACAATTTATTAAAGGTAACAGATAGTAATTAATGGCTAATACTAATCACATAAACAACTGAGTATAACACTGAAACAAGGCACAAAGTGCAGTTGGGATTTCAGAGGAGGGGGCATGAGAGCCTGCCCGTCCGTGTGTGTGTGTGTGTGTGTGCGTGCGCAGGTATGCCAATATAAATTGGAGGATGGGCACAACTTTAAATGAGTAGGTTATAGACAAAGGATTCTTATCTCAAGGATAGAATCGGCCTTCAACTCAATACAATATATTTCAGCAGCACTGAACTCGCGATGTGGAGAGAGGGGAAGTGAGAGAGGCTATGCGAGCGCACAGATAATAAAATCTTGTTCGCGTGAAGTGAAGAGTGCGCTAGCCCTAAATTCAGGAGATAAGGCTGCGGGTCCGAGACCTAAACTCGCGTGTTTTCTTAAGGGCACCACCCTAATAGGGGGAAGGAGTACAGGGTAAAGAATGCCTGAACAAAGGGATTCTTGTCTTAAGGACCAAATCCAAGCTGCCTTAATTCAAAACAAGATATTCAACAACACTTAACTCGCGATATGACGTGTATATTTTCAGATGGTGATTGAGGGAGTTAGAAAGAGAGAGAGAGAACGTGCATACACGTTTCTAACAAGTTAGCGAAAGTAAACAAACGCAAGATATAGCACGGTTACAAACCATGCACTGTGAATTACAAAGTAAGCATTTAAATCATGAATGAAATAAAACAACAATACTTTCACACATATATTAACACACATATAAGACTAATCTCTGCCCAGATGTCAGCCTTACGTGAAGAACGCTCTTGCTAAGCATTCAACGGTGTTTTCGCGGAATCCTTGGAACAACGCGTCACGTAGGTTCAATGGATGTCCGTCTGTCCTTTCTTTGCAGCCCGTCGGCTGAACTCGCGGAGGCCTTGCTGGAGGTCCGCTGATTTAGAAGGATGTAAAGTTCTGTCGACTTGGAGAAACGAATAAGGGAAGCCGGTCGCCTTATCCTACTCAGAAGAACACTGCTGGGCTGCAGTAATATACTACCGGTATAACTTGGTTGCAACTAGACGCGTCAAAGTATTTTCTTAACTTCGGCCAAAAGTTCAATACGACTGTCGTGCGTTGTCCTTTGTTCTGCAGAGAGGGTATCTCTTAATTGAAGGATCTTCACGTGTGTGAGACCACCGCCAGAGAGAAAGATTTGGGGGGTAATCACTGTTTTAAAAGGGCAAAATGCGTCACCCTTTTTATGACTTTGATGTGACCAATTGCGAGGTCACTGACTGTTGATAAGGATTGAAGTGTGATAAGGGAATTGTGGGTAATGGAGTCTATGGTGTCTCATTCACTTACATCCCCCCTTTTGGTCTCAGGGCTGGGATTGCTTCGTAGTCCATGAGAGCAACAGAAAGCTGTGTAGTCCATAAATCCATAGTCCATCAATGTCTCTTATTCCTGCTGACACAAATAGTTCGTAAAAAGGCTTTTGACATCTGGGCATCATAAAGGCTTTTGAACATCTGGGCAGATGGCATTTCTATACTTTAGTTCTAGCAACAAACATTCAAACAACATTCAAACACTCCAAACTTAAAACAGACAGAATATTCATGGAAAGGAAGGAAGGGGTGTTAGCATTGAGGGTTAACAAGCCTATTCCTTGAGAAATTTAGTGGCAGCTTTGGTGTGAGGGAGGTCTGAACACCGCTGCGCTGAAAACTCTTGAGAATATTTACTGTGGTGTTAAGTTTTACGTGTGCTGTTGTATTTGTTTGTGTAGCGTGTATGCAATGCCTATGGGGTTAGCGTGGCATGCAAGGTTAGTTAGTGGAGTTAGAGTGTTAGTGTCTATCCACCCCCCTTTGGCGTGAAGACGGCTCAAAGGGTAGAAAAGCTAGCAGAGCTTTCTGTGAATATCCAGTAAGGGCATCAGCCTTTTTCAGCTGTAGCTGGATTTCATTTTCGACCCAGGATATGGCTCACATGGTGAGGAGTCTATGTCATCTTCTGATGAAACTGAACTTCTGGATGGACAGCGAGAGCATAGATAACCATATCTTTCCTGGTGGGCCGGCACTGCAGACCTTTATGTTTCGCAGTGTCTCATGTGGTTGACGTAAAAGGGACCTCTTAGGGTCTATTACACCCACATTGGATTCAACATATGAATGTTGAATATTAGCCATAGTAGGGACATGGATCTCAGGAGGGCTAAGCTGCTCCTAGTGGCAACCGATCCTGTCACACTTAACCTGTTGGCCTCCTGCTAGATAAACAGGGTTTGGAGGGATGAGCTGCTCGTGATGGCAGTCAATGAGAGGAGCCAACACCCAAAAACTGTGAGAAAGACGCCCTATGTGTGTTAGGTCTAACCACCAGAGGGGCTCAGGTCCTCGGTGGGTGTTTACGCCTTCTTTGGGTTTCTCCCCCCTTCTCACAAGGTAAACCCTTGGCGGGGGACGAGGGATCACTATTTAAACTATCAGGACCTCTTTAAGAGAATCAGTGTCCGACCAAATCTGACTCCCTGATTCAGATTGTCCTGACTGTTTCCATATCCCTATTACCATGCTGAGGTCCATGGTTGAACTGATCATGGGGCCTTTGAGGGAAGTGATCTCTGTTAAAATTGTGAGGGTAACGGCCCTGCTGGCGGTTACCCTTCCCTTGGTAGGGCTGTTTCCTGCATTGATATTGACTATTTTGTTTGTTCAAGTAATTCCTAGGTTGACCATTGAACCTCTGATTACCATTGCCTTGCCAGCTCCTCCACCCACCCTGGTGGTGGTTTTGTGGAGAGCGGTTTTGGGTGGCACCTCTCTGGGTTGGCCACTCCAACGGCACTTCACAGCCTTCCGAATCTAACGGATCACCAGCTGTGGATTGTACGTTGAGCACTCTAGGCTCCTCATCCGGCTGGTCAACCGGGCACACAACTGTTTCCCATATCCTTTGTGCTTTTTTCCTAATCTGCCGCATTTTGGGTTTACCCTGTTGACACATCAGTGCAACATGCGTGCGCACACAAGGGTGGAGGTTGTGTATGAATAGGGACCTGAAGGCCCTATGCTCTTCCAGGCCTGGGGCGCTACTGCCTTGGAAGAACGCGTGTTTTAAACGCGCATAATATTCACGTGGGGGTTCTGTCCTTCCCTGCCTGATCTGGATGGCGCTAGTGGTGGCCAATGTCTCAGCGGGGGGATTACCTCTCCGTGTTTTCCTTGACCTGGGGCGGTCACTTTCTGAGCTACCAGATGAAGAGTTCCTTAGGGGAGAGCTGCTCTCATCATAGCTATCAGAGGAAAAGGACGAGGACGAGGAAGAGGGTTCACGGTAAGTAGGTTTAGCTACTGCATGCCTTTTCCTCTTTCTCTCCTTCTTGGCAGCCTGAGGCTTTATGAGCCTTTCAGGTGCTGGTGGGCATGACCTGGCTCCACCTGGGTTGTGAGAGGGGGCTACAGCATGGCGCTCAGGTTCGTCTGGGAGGAGTGAGGTATGCAGGCAATCTGATGTGTCTGCGTCTGACTCTACTCCTATCCTAGCTACTGGCTCTGCTTCTGCTTCTGTCTCTCTGGGGGATGCTTTAAGCATTGCTTGGGCCCTGGCACTTGTTTCGGGGCTTTCCTTCTGGGCCTGGTCATAAACGGCTACTCTGGACCAGAGAGTCCCGAGCATGTTACCGCAAATGTTAAGGCACTCAACAGCAGTAATGAGCTCCTTATTCAGTTCCTCGTTGCGTGTGTCTAGTCTGTCACAACTAGAATACAGTTCCTGGTTCTCCTTGCGGAGAATCTCTATCTCCAGGCGGCTGCTCTGGTGATGAAACAGGAACAATTTACCTACCACTCCTTTACTGGTGGAGACTTTACGGTAGGGATTATGAACATGCCTGATTAAGTCGCCTATCTTGGACTGACACTCATCTAGGTTCATCTGTTCAAGTGCCTCCCTTTCATCAGGGGAGGTTTTGAGGAGGTCTGCCACAAATTTAAAAAGTTGGTCTGACTCCACAGGAGGGAGGTAACTCTCAGCTCCTGGCGTGTGGTGGGCTTTCGGGCTCATCCTGTCTGCCTAGACTGGGGCACGGAACTACGCCTGGCAAGCTAGTGACGTGATCACTGATGCTTAATTTAACCCTTTTAATGCAAGCTAATGCAAGTAGTCACAACGCAAACTACAACAATGTTATGCTTAATAACAAAACAAGGAGATGCACAGGTACTCGAACCTGTGACTTACACTCACGGCTAGGTAACTACCGTGTTGTTTTTACAGTTCTAAAATGCTAGTAACTCTCTTGTTACAACTATTACAACTGATTGTACAGGTTGCTATGGTAACAAATGGTACTTGTGTGTCCAATGGGTTGCTGGTATCACAAGTATGGACTCCCACTAATTATACTTACAGTGTGGCTGGAACAGGGACTGTTAGATAATTAGTATGTATTAAACAGTTAGTAGACGACACTTAAAATTATTCAAAACCACATTTGATATATGCCTTAGAAGTTTCAATGGACCTGGTAAGGTCCTGGAGTTACTCAGGGGGTTGGATTCTTATTTGTTATTGTAACAATATCACTGAAGCCAACAATACCAATCCTCACACGGGCTGCATCATATTATGTAGGTAAAACCGTGGTTGTTACATTAGTTTAATTAAATCAGTCTCATAAAATTTAATAATCATTAAATTTAGTATTTAATATTTTATAATTAAATTACTAAAATAATGGAAAGCTCTAGTTGTACCACTATGCTACAGTCTAAGTATGGCATCACAATACTATCATACTACAATATCACTACAAAGTCTATAACACTTCATGGAACAACCAGAGAAGTGAAGGCATTTGGAATTCTTGATTGGCGGAAAATGGCTTTCAGTGGAATATTGGAACAACAACAGACAAGACAATTGTTTAAGTCTAAATAAACAATTTATTAAAGGTAACAGATAGTAATTAATGGCTAATACTAATCACATAAACAACTGAGTATAACACTGAAACAAGGCACAAAGTGCAGTTGGGATTTCAGAGGAGGGGGCATGAGAGCCTGCCCGTCCGTGTGTGTGTGTGTGTGTGTGCGTGCGCAGGTATGCCAATATAAATTGGAGGATGGGCACAACTTTAAATGAGTAGGTTATAGACAAAGGATTCTTATCTCAAGGATAGAATCGGCCTTCAACTCAATACAATATATTTCAGCAGCACTGAACTCGCGATGTGGAGAGAGGGGAAGTGAGAGAGGCTATGCGAGCGCACAGATAATAAAATCTTGTTCGCGTGAAGTGAAGAGTGCGCTAGCCCTAAATTCAGGAGGCTGCGGGTCCGAGACCTAAACTCGCGTGTTTTCTTAAGGGCACCACCCTAATAGGGGGAAGGAGTACAGGGTAAAGAATGCCTGAACAAAGGGATTCTTGTCTTAAGGACCAAATCCAAGCTGCCTTAATTCAAAACAAGATATTCAACAACACTTAACTCGCGATATGACGTGTATATTTTCAGATGGTGATTGAGGGAGTTAGAAAGAGAGAGAGAGAACGTGCATACACGTTTCTAACAAGTTAGCGAAAGTAAACAAACGCAAGATATAGCACGGTTACAAACCATGCACTGTGAATTACAAAGTAAGCATTTAAATCATGAATGAAATAAAACAACAATACTTTCACACATATATTAACACACATATAAGACTAATCTCTGCCCAGATGTCAGCCTTACGTGAAGAACGCTCTTGCTAAGCATTCAACGGTGTTTTCGCGGAATCCTTGGAACAACGCGTCACGTAGGTTCAATGGATGTCCGTCTGTCCTTTCTTTGCAGCCCGTCGGCTGAACTCGCGGAGGCCTTGCTGGAGGTCCGCTGATTTAGAAGGATGTAAAGTTCTGTCGACTTGGAGAAACGAATAAGGGAAGCCGGTCGCCTTATCCTACTCAGAAGAACACTGCTGGGCTGCAGTAATATACTACCGGTATAACTTGGTTGCAACTAGACGCGTCAAAGTATTTTCTTAACTTCGGCCAAAAGTTCAATACGACTGTCGTGCGTTGTCCTTTGTTCTGCAGAGAGGGTATCTCTTAATTGAAGGATCTTCACGTGTGTGAGACCACCGCCAGAGAGAAAGATTTGGGGGGTAATCACTGTTTTAAAAGGGCAAAATGCGTCACCCTTTTTATGACTTTGATGTGACCAATTGCGAGGTCACTGACTGTTGATAAGGATTGAAGTGTGATAAGGGAATTGTGGGTAATGGAGTCTATGGTGTCTCATTCACTTACAGCGACGTGCTCAGTTCTGTCGGTCAGGTAAGAGCCGAGCTTAACCAGTTAAGTACATTGTCTGAGAGCCCAATGGTGTATTGCAGGCGGTTGAGGAGGATGTTGTGATCCACTGTGTCAAAAGCAGCTGTAAGGTCCAGGAGGATGAGGAGAGATGGGGAGCCAGTGTCTGCTGCCATCAGGAGGTCATTGGTGACCCTGACCAAGGCTGTCTCTGTACTATGGCCAGTACGAAAACCTGACTGCAGCTTCTCAAGAAGGTTATTTAGTTTGAGGTGATCTTGGAGTTGTGCTGCAACTGTTTTTTCCAGAACCTTTGACAGGAAAGGAAGATTGGAGATGGGCCTGTAGTTGGAGAGGACTTCAGGATCCAGAGAGGGTTTTTTCAACAGTGGTCTGATGACAGCAGTTTTTAACGAGTTTGGGATATGGCTGGCCAGGAGGGAGAGGTTAATGATCCTGGTGATGAGTGGAGAGATGGCAGAGATGTTGGTTTTCAGCAGGGTTGAAGGGAAAGGGTCCAAGGCACAGGTGGACAGCTTCATTTTTCTTTCCACCTGATCTACTTGCAGAAAACCCCAATAAGGTTTGTTCCTGGTAACAGGGAGTTTTTCCTTGCCCTGCTGTCATTGTGCTTGCTCTAGGGGGGTTCAGGCCCTGGCCCCTGTACAGCGCCTTGACACAACTCTGCTAAGTAACCACAAGGTATATCAGATTTCTTGCCACTCACTGTTTTCTTTCCTTCTTCCTTTCTTTGTTTTTCAGTTCTTCCCTCCAAGAGTATGAGGGAGATGCACAGATGAAGTGTATTTGCCAGATGAGACATCCTTGCTCACTTCAAAAATGGCCATTACTGATGTACAGCAGTGCTCCTGCTCTGCAGGGCTTGATGGATCTGTCATTATAAACAGCCAGATTTTGCAGCTGAGGACTGAAATAAGATCAATCAAACAATCCTGTCTTTAATTTGCCATTAGGCTGCTGAAGTAGCACAGAGCTGATGAAATTGAGAGATTAAGTGTGCTCACAGAGTTAAAGGCCTCCTACTTTGTGTATAAGAGAATTTTGAGATCACTTTAGAATTAAATAAAAAAGCAGTGGTTTGCAAAGAGGGGAGAAATACGACAGAGTGGAGTCATGGGCAGCAGTGTTTTATATATACTCAGGTTTGTAAAGCTATCAAGAAATGAACCCGGAAGAAAGAACACTAGTCTATCCTCTAGTGTAATGAAGACAAGGGCCACGTATTAGGTTCAAATAAAAGTGGCCTAAAGGTCACCATGTTAACCCGGGTATCTCTGTGTTGAGACCAGCTCTAAAACCTGACTAAGGACTTGGCCAGGAAATAAAGTTTGAAGAAATGTTCTAAATAATCAGGATCACATCCATACTTCTTGGGGACTGGTGTGGGACAGCCACCATAACCACGGATACCCTGTGCTGCAGGAGCATCTCCTTTGGCTGGCTGATGATTTTACAGTTTGAATATCATGACATGCCAGCCTCCTGTTCTGACAGTAACTGTGTATAGGCCATCCAAGCAATGTCCTACTTTCCTACCACACTTTTCAGAACTCTTGTCCATTATCCACACAAACTATGATAAGATTATTATCACTGGTGATTTTAACCTACAAGTGTATAATGGGAACGACACAAATGCCAGGGATTTTATTAATAAATAATACATTTTATTTGTATTGCACTTTACATCATACAGATCTCAAAGTGCTACATATTCACAACACAAAAACAACAACAACAATGAACATAATTAGCAGAAAGCTTTTGAAAAAAGATAGGTTTTTAGGCCTTTTTTAAAAACGTCAGTAGACTGTGGGGCCCTGAGATGGTCAGGGAGGGCATTCCACAGCCTTGGGGCAGCAGAGGAGAAAGCCCGGTCACCCATGGTGCAGAGCTTAGTTCTGGTGGCTTGAAGGGTGTTTGCAGATGCAGAACGGAGGGAGCGTGAGGAGGTCTGGGGGAAGAGGAGTTCCCTGAGGTAGGGGGGAGCATGTCCGTATAGGCATTTGTGGGTGAGGAGGGAGACCTTGAACTCAATTCTGAGTGGGACTGGGAGCCAGTGAAGTGCTTTCAGGGTGGGGGTGATGTGGTCGTGTTTACGCACCCTCATCAGGATCCTGGCAGCGCTGTTCTGGATGTATTGCAGTCTCTGTATGCTCTTGCCAGGGATCCCAATGAGGAGTGCGTTACAGTAATCAAGTCTGGAGGAGACAAAGGCGTGGACAAGCTTCTCTGCATCTGCCAGGGTGAGTGATGGACGGAGTTTGGCAATGTTCCTGAGGTGATGAAATGAAACCTTGCAGAGGTGTTTGATGTGGGTGTCATAAGTCAATTCAGCATCCATTTTTACACCCAGGTTGGTAATTGATTTGGAGAGAGAGATGTTTTGGCCAGAGAAGGTAATGTTAGTGATGGAGGAAGAGCGGAGCTGATGTGGTGTGCCGACTAGTATGGCTTCCGTTTTCGAACTGTTCAGCTGTAGAAAGTTTACCTTCATCCACGCCTCAATCTCCTCCAAGCAGGTGGTCAGAGTAGATGTTGGCAGAGGTGCAGCAGAAGTGGGTGTTGTCCTAATGTAGAGCTGTGTGTCATCAGCATAGCAATGGTAGGAAATCCCATGCTTGCTGATGACATTACCCAGGGGGAGCAGGTAGAGGGAGAAGAGGGTGGGGCCTAGCACAGAGCCTTGAGGGACGCCGCAGGTGACGTTGTGGGTGTAAGATTTGTTTTTGCCCAAGGCGACGTGCTCAGTTCTGTTGGTTAGGTAGGAGGTGGCCAAGTTTAGCACATTGCCTGAGAGCCCAATGGTGTATTGTAGGCGGTGGAGGAGGATGTTGTGATCCACTGTGTCGAAAGCAGCTGTTAGGTCCAGGAGGATGAGGAGAGATGGGGAGCCAGTGTCTGCTGCCATCAGGAGGTCATTGGTGACCCTGACCAAGGCTGTCTCTGTACTATGGCCAGTACGAAAACCTGACTGCAACTTCTCAAAAAGATTATTAAGTTTGAGGTGATCTTGGAGTTGTGCTGCAACAGTTTTTTCCAGAACCTTTGATAGGAAAGGAAGATTGGAGATGGGCCTGAAGTTGGAGAGGACTTCAGGATCCAGAGAGGGTTTTCTCAACAGTGGTCTGATGACAGCAGTTTTTAACAAGTTAGGGATATGGCCGGCCAGGAGGGAGAGGTTAATGATCCTGGTGATGAGTGGAGAGATGGCAGAGATGTTGGTTTTCAGCAGGGTTGAAGGGAGAGGGTCCAAGGCACAGGTGGACAGCTTCATTTTTCTGATGATAGCCTCCACCTCTTCCTGCGTGACATCAGAGAAGAAGCAGAGGGGCGGGACAGACTTTAACAGTGGGTTGGCAGTTGTGAGAGGCATGGCAGAAGTGGTGGAGAGGTGTGAGCGGATGTTCTCAACTTTTTGTCTGAAGAAAGTCATGTGCAAGTTGCACCTCTCTTCAGTGACCTCAGAAAAGGATGGTGAAGGGGGTTTGAGAAGGTGATTTATTGTGGAGAAAAGTTGTTTGGAGCTACCAGGGCTGTTGTTGATGATGGTAGAGTAGTACTTGGACCGTGCATCCCTCAGAGCATCTGCATATGCCCTCCTGTGTTCCCTGTAAGCTTGATTATGAACAGTCAGTCCAGAGGCCTTGAGCCGCCTTTCAAGGACACGCCCAGCCGTCTTCATCTTCCGCAGCTCGCAGGTGTACCAGGGTGCCGAGCGCAAAAATGAAACTGACCTAGATTTTAAAGGGGCATGATGATCCAGAAGACTGCTCATAGACTGGTTGTAGTGATCTACTGAGTCAGCAACACAGAGGAAGTCAGTAGAGCCCGAGGAGAGAAGTTGAAGGTCCAGGGCCAGGGCATCCACGTTGATGTTTTTTAGGTTTCTGAAGTGGATCTGCCGCTTGGGTTTTGAGAGGGGGGAAGGAAAAGACAGCTCCATTGACACAACCTTGTGATCGGAGACACCAAGATCATAAACCTGTAAGTTTCTGAGGGGGGCGGAGTTAGAGATGACCAGGTCAAGTGTGTGTCCCCTGGAATGTGTGGGAGCATCAACATGTTGTTGTAGGTCAAGAGAGTCCAACAGTTGAAGAAAGTCAGCAGCTGAGTGGCATGAAGGGGTGTCAACATGAATATTTAGATCTCCCAGGATTATGATGTTGGCAGAGGTAGTACAGAGTGTTGTGAGGAGATCGGACATTTCTGGGATGAAAGCAGAGTTGGGTTTTGGAGGCCGGTAGATGAGGATAACAGTCATGGGAAAAGGGGGCTTACATTTAAAAGCAAGACACTCACAGGAGGATGTTGTAGGCAGTGGGATGGGGAACAACTCCAGGTCCTGTCGATGGATGACAGCGAGGCCACCACCACGGCCAGTGCTGCGAGCTGCCTCCAAGTAACTGTAACCTGGGGGACAGGCTTCATTTAGGGCAGAGTAAACTCCTGGCTGGTGCCAGGTTTCTGTCAAACACATAAAGTCATGTCCTTTTTCCCTGATATGTTCTTCAATGAGGGTGGATTTATTGTTGATGGATTGGATGTTCAACAGTTCGAATTTGATCAATGACTGTGGGATGAATCTCTGTACAGGACGTCTCGAATGTCTCGAATTATGGACTTTACTCAACACATTACTGAACCCACTCACAACCATGGTCACACCCTTGATCTAGTGATTACAAAGGGCCCAACAACTGTTATATCGTTTATCTGTGATCTTGCCCTTTCTGACCGCTTTTGTATTTTCTTTACAGCACTGGTACCTAAAAGTCAAAAATATACTGAATGGTTTGTTAAGAAAAGTTATCTTGACTCTGCAGCAGTTGAGAATTTGAAAATGATAATGAACATTACTAGTACAACAACCCCAGAGGAGGGGCCATCGTCCAATTATGATCTAGTACTCTCAATACAAAATGAAGTGCAGCACTGGACTCTGTAGCACCTATATGAAACTAAAAAAGGGTTTAGCCGAACAAAAAGCTGAATGGAGAAATGAGAAAAAAAAATCAACTTAAGAGATCTTGCAAAAGGTCTGAGCGTACATAGAGAAAGACGAAGCTCGAGTCCATCTTGATATTTTTAAGGAACATCTTTCAGTCTTTAATGAAGCAATAAGAAATGCTAGGAAGGATCATTTCCCGACATTGATATACAGAAATGCTGAGCAAAGTAGTGTCATAATTGAAGTCGTCTACATGGCCTCTTGATCCCATTCCCACCTCGTTTTTTAAGACCATCTTTAACTCTGTGTCTAAGGACATTCTAGCCATTGTAAACTGTTCCCCGCTAACAGGTATTTTCCCATCCGAACTTTAAACCTGGTGAGACCTCTACTGAAGAAAAGTAATTTAGACTCAATCTTAGCCCTATTTCTAACCTTCCATTTCTAAGTAAAATCCTTTGACACTTTTACAATCTGGCTTTCGTTCCCATCACAGCACAGAAACGGCATTTGTCAAGGTTGTAAATGACCTCAGAAGAATTGTCCTTGCCCTTCTGGATCTTATCGTAGCCCCCCCCCCCCATGTCCTTATGTGAAGCGCATTGTGTTACCTCCTGGTACGAAATGTGCCGCATAAATAAAGTTTGATTTGATTTGATTTGAAAGACTGAGGTGGATTTGACAGGGGTAGTATTCCTTGATGGGGTGCCTACAAGTAATTAGCTCTATGTGTGGTTAATGGCATGTTACTATCCTCAAATTGGATGAGGACAATTGAGATAATCTATCCCTGTATGATAGTACATGAAACTTTGTAAAGGCAGATACATGACATGATTATAGACAGGATTCAGAATCAGTACTGCTTCAAAAACACAGTTCATAAGTTCAGCTCAGACCTGCAGAATTCCAAAAGTGATGAGTCCTTGTTGGCATTATCTGTACTGCATTCATGGGTGGTTGTGCAAAGAACACAATTATTGTCATGTAACACTGCAGTACTAACACAGCAGACATCTCTTTCTCGCTCTCACTCTGTCACTCTTTAACAATTCAATTTCCGTGCACAAATGTTACAATATAAGATGGACCACAACAACAAGTGTGTTGTGTGGTAGCTGCACAAAAAAGTGAACTCTGATTGGACCTTTAAAAAACTATTGATAGTGGTGCTAGTACAAATAATAATAAATAATAATTCATTTTATTTGTTGAGCACTCTTCATTCAGGCAGAATCTCAGAGTGCTTAAAAACAGAGCTCAGCAAAAGCACAGTTTAAAAAATTATACGTTTTTTAAAATGTAGGAAATGCTTTTCTGAATAAAAAGGTTTTTAGGCCAGTCTTAAAACAGTCCAGTGACTGTTTTGCCTTTAAGTGGTCCGGGAGGCTGTTCCACAGTTGCGGGGCTGCAGCGGAGAAGGCCCGGTCGCCCATGGTGCGTAGCCTAGTGTTTGGAACCTGCAGGAACAAACTGTTATTGGATCTGAGGGGGCGGTTTGATGTTTGGGGAGTGATGAGTTCTTGCAGGTAAGGGGGGGCATGACCGTTTATGCATTGGTGGGTGAGTAGGAGGACTTTGTAGTCAATGCGGGATGAGACAGGGAGCCAGTGTAGTGAGTGTAAAATGGGGGTTATGTGGTTGTATTTCCTGACTCTCATCAGGATCCTGGGAGCGCTGTTCTGGATGTACTGAAGCTTTTGGATGTTCCTGCCAGTGATCCCTAGTACTGATGAAAGTCCAAACTCAACAACACATTATAAAGGTCTATGCTTACTTTTCTAACACTGACTGCCAGTCTAATAGGACATGCCATTGTAGCCTACACCTTCCAGATACAATTTGCAATTGTACTTTCCTCTCCGTATATTTGTCCCAGTTATACAGTGCCACTTTAAAGTATGTGAACCCCTTGACCACTTAGGAGTTTTCTGTTGTTTTACCATGATTTTTCATTTTTTTTCATCACCAATTTTCCATAGATGAAATGTCAGATGGGCTGTCAGAACCTTCTTCCTGATGTTCTCGGATATCTCGTTTCCTTTCGGCATTGTTGATCTGTGTGGGTACACCTTGGCACTACAGTAGTTTGGTTGGTTTCCTCTCTCTTTTAATCTGTGTTGCCCAAACCTTTACCTAAGGATGTCTCAGATGATCGGTTTGCTTAATTGACTAATTAAGCACCCAAATAAGTTTCACTGAATCTGTTACCTGCTTGACTTTACCAATTCAGCTGGGGGTTCACTTACTTTTGAAATGGACTAATTCCATGTTTCATGTAGTCTTTTGGCTACTCAAACAATTCCCTCTAAAAAAAGTACATGCAAATGATAAACATAAACCTGACATTCCTTCTATGGAAAATTGGTGATGAAAAAAATGAAAAATCATGGTAAAACAACAGAAAACTCCTAAGTGGTCAAGGGGTTCACATACTTTCAAGTGGCACAGCTTCTGAAATAGGATTAATTTCTGTGTTTTTTGTGAAAGTGCAGCTCATTCACATAATCTCTTCCTTTGCATCTATTCTCTCTCCCCTCCCCTGCCCTCCTCTCCTGTCATACATGCTGTGTGTAAGACATTCACTGCCTGTCTGAAACTCTGAAACAGAGTTGCCAACTTTCAAGGCTGACAGGTGTATTTTTGTGAGATACACTGAAGTCAGAGGGATTTCATGCTAGTGTGAGACAAGACATAAAAGTGTGTGTCTCATAAAGTGTGAGACTTTGCAACCCTGTCTATAGCTCTCTTCGCCTCATGTTCACTCGTTCCACTCCATGAACCAGACTGTCTCTCTGTGTCGATTTATGCAGGATCTCTCCACCACTCTCCCCAATGCTCCTTTAGACAGAAAACTGCAGTAGTGGAATGTGATGCCTTTCTCTACATGCCTTACTGTTACCAATATTTATTCGTTTAGAACTTCCAAGTTTAAAAAAACAATACAATAAACAAATAAATACTTAAAATAGTCTACATACACAGATGTGACCCAACTGTGAACTGAAACAAGAAGGGATATTAGTCAATTGGTACAAGTTTTAATAAATGTTTTGTCTTCAAACCCCATGTTCCTGGTAGCCAACTCGCTAAGGGCCAATGGAGGAGGACCCACTTGGTTTACACACCTGTCCCCTGTGTCGTGATGCTTTAATCCGCCTGTTAGTGTGACAAGTCGCCTTAATATGATTTTTGGCGTTAGTCTCTACATAAAGGCCTCGATGACTATTCATCGAAAATGAAAGAATCTAGAATGATTTTCTTTGGTTTTCATCAGAGCACGATTAAGACTTCCTGCTTTAAGGAGTTATTGGTTGGGAAGCTCCACCATGACTTCGCGCAATCGGTTCTGCGCATAGTTAACGCTGGCATTGGCAGAAACGCAATGACTTAATCGAAAGTAAGGTTAGTCAAGAGATTATTGTTCCTCTGTTATTACTTGCCTAAAAATTGAAAATAGAAAGACAAGTGTCAGATAATAGACTACGTCAAGAAAGAGATTGCGTGGTTGAGTGAGAAGCCCATCACCGCGATCGGGGAGGGAGGAGAGGCCAAAGACAACTGCAACTGGAGAAAAAAAAAGTGTCTTCAGTTCAACCGGATTAGCTGAACGTCGACAATATATCTGCTCATTATGGCCTCGGAGGAGCTCTACGAGGTATGAAAATTAAACCCCTTAAAGTTGACCTGGAATTGTGTAACATCAAATCCTTGTAGGTGTTTTTGTCTAAAACTGTTTAAACATTTTGGTCCTTTGGGGTCATCATGTGTGGTAGCTACTGACTCGCCTGGTAACGTCGTTGAATAGCGATAGCTAGCTAGCTTGCTAGCTGACTGAAAAGTAGAAGCTAGCTAGCTTTCCTTGGGCATTTAGCTTGTAAGATTCCAACTTACTGAACTGTTCCAAGCTAACGTTCCTTTGGTGTGTTCGCTCTCAAATATGATAACTTGATGCGTGTAGCGTTCGTGGCTATACTGGTTCGTATTCCGGAAGACTTTCTAAATGAAATAATTTGGTCCCTCTGATAATGTAGCGTACAAAATGTGGTCGTTTTAGAAGTAGCTAGCTAGCTGGCTAGTTATCAGGCTAGATTGAGTGATGGCTAATATTATAACAAAAAGGCCTTACTTTGGACCAGCTAGCTAAGTTGTCAAATGTAGATACGTTTTTATAAGGGTGAATTTCAACGTAGTATGGTTTACACTGCAGTGCATATTCCTTTCATCGTAGTACAGCCTTGTGATGGAGATTCCAAGCTTAGATTGGTAAAGTTACCACAACTTGCCCTTTGTTTCATGTTTGTAATTAACCAAGTAACGATATGCTAACCAGCCAGTCATGTCATGCTGTCAGTATTATAAGAACAATACACCGTGAGGTATTAGTTTTCTGCTTAGACAATAAGTTAAGTTTTTAAGAATTCAAAAACACGATTTTTAAACACTTATAACATTGGATTCATTTAGTTGGTTGCTTGAGCCTGGAGTTTGGTAATTTACCGTTACCATTAAGGTGGTTTCTCAAAGTGCACCTAAAACACATAAAGGTTTGTGTTGAGTAAAACAAATTATTTTTCCAACAACCAGGCCCTTATGATAATACTGATGAAAAACAATTCGCCTATTTTCTTTTTCTAAATGACTCATGAAGCCTTTCTACAGTTTCCCTATTCTGTTTTCCAACAATGTTGATTTCACCTAAATGTAGTTCTGAATTTGGAAGACTTTACTACAGTTGTCTTCTCAGTTGATTGTGAGTGTATTACTGGTGTTGCCTTGGTGTTGAATTATAAGTGAAAGGCGACACAAACAATGCCATGCACTGTTTTCACATCTAAAAAACAATCACCTTTGCTGTTGACAAACGGTACTTCCATTTCAGGGGGCATTGAATAGTTTTGGAATGTGTGAAGTGCTGGAAACATGCTTGTCCTTCTCAACCATATTCAGACGAAATTTATGTCTGGCCCTGTGAATCATATTAGGAATTTAGTCCTACTGACAAGAATGTGAAGATTTCATACACCCTACTCCTCCTATGTATCCAATGCATGTCATCATAAAAGTTAATGTCTATGATGTTTGTTTTGCTTCAAATAGGGTGATCCATAGTAACATTTGTTTGGTACATAGAGTTGAGTATGGATGAGTGAATCGACCAAACCTGTTTCAGTGCCTAAAATGGAAACCCTGTTTCTCTCCAAGACAATAGTTATGCTTTGCTCTCCATGGTGCTGGAATCATTTAAGTTGATGACTTATAGCCAAGGTGAAGGTTGATGCTATTAAAGTTGGTTGCTAGTTTTCTATTCAATATGCCATTCTGCACTTAGTTTACAAGTGTCCATGGTTTAGAGTAGGTCTTATTAGAATGTGCACATTTGTACGCTATACTAAGCAATCTGCACTTGGGCAGTAGTGATTTGAAAGGTTTCTTGTGTGGACGAGCCTGGTATAGGATTGACAGGTTTCTTGTGTGTACGAGCCTAGTATAGGATAGTTAAGGTAGAGGTTTGATGGCATAGGTCCGCACTTATCTGTAAGGTCTGCTTAGATTCTAACATCTCTGCTTTAACAGCCAAATGCAGCCTACGTAGCCTATCTGTTCCTCCAGGATTTTGTGAATGTTTTGGTGATTTCAAAATGACAGCGGTGATGAATATTGTGGTGTTGATTTCTGAACATGGTTTTTGTTTCTGTTTAAACCCCACGTAAATGCCACATATGGGGTACTAAAAACAAATGAATTACAGTTATAAAACAATTGGGTGCTATCGCGTTATTTCGCTGTTTCTGATTGGACGAGAGACGTTCCATGAGTAGGATTATCCCAGAACAACCCAACTCGGACTTTTCACAGCTAATAATGAATCACTCCTCGATGAAACATTGATGATAACCATTAATCCAAAATTCTTATAATTCCAAACCAAGACGTTGAAAATGGAACCATTTTTGTTGCGGAGAAACGGCGAAATATTTTTTTTTAATCAATAACTTTGTGTTGAAATGTTAATTGGTTGACTATAGAATTGTTTTATAAAAGCAATATAGTACTCTTGCAAGTGGGGTAGGTAAGGGATATTCCCACGGGTGTTGTTGCCTCTGGCCTCGGTGGCTACGGGCCGAACACCACCCGTGACAATATCCCTTTACCTACCCCACTCGCACTCGTACTATATTGCTAAAATAAAAATCAGACGCGAGAATTTTAGTTTTTTAATACAATTGAGATTATTGTGGCCGAGATTAATGCGATAAAATAATTTAACGCAGTTAAGGCCTAGGATTTTTTTTGTTTTTGTGTGTTTCCTGTTTTCCGACCGACCCTAAAAAAAACTGCCGACCCTAGACTTTTTTTTTAGGGTGGGCCGCGTTTCCCTGTCGTAGGGCTGGGCGATATGGGAAAAAGTTATATTTCGATTTTTTCCCCCAAAAAATTTCGATTTCGATTTTATATCACGATATGAACAAAATCACCCCAAAATTTTTTGAAAAACGTACATGCAAATACCCGCATTCTGGTGCATTTTACCATGTTTTTCTCTGAGATGTAAATCATGTTATCAGCATATCAAATTCACAATTGATATAGGTTTGGTGGCCTGATAATTATGTTGGCTACATTCAAACTGACCACCTCATTAAAGTATGACTGTTCAGGTCAGAAATGGCCAAATGTGTATTGAAACGCAAAGTCTTTAAGGATGGAAGCTGCCAGAAGTAAACGGTTCACGTAGGGGAAATAGTTTTCATACATGGCAAAGCTTGACAGCATGCCCAGCACACCAATGTTCATTTTATTTGTGGCAATGACATCATCTTTCGTGTGTGAGTCAAAGAGAGGTATACAAGTGAGTGACACATTCAAAAAAAAAAATCTTCTTTGGTGAGTGTGTGTTTAGTCGCTGCTGTCGTTAGAAAAACTGCCATTAGATAGCTAACGTTAACGCCAGATTAGCTCACGGTTGTTATGGCAATAACAATACGATTATAGCCAGATAATGTCCATTGGGTGGTCCTTAATTGTCCACTACAGGTAAAACTTGGGCAACTCTGACTTACTTTCCTCTTCTTCGGAAAAAAAATCCGTATGTCCATTTCTGTGGTCTGCTTCTAGCGCGACGCTCCGATCAAATCAGAGAATGAATGAACATTAATGACAGTTGAATCTGCGTGCGTGATGAGGCTGCGTAGTACACCAGGAAAACGCGGAGTGGATTTATATTGCTGTGGGTATTCCCCACTGATAAAGTTGAACGGATTTAATTGTGAAGCAATGGAAAGAATAATGGACTAGTAGACCACCAGTCACGCACGCACTATTTTGACTGCAAAAGTGGGGGGGTCGAAACGACTTGTTTTGAAAAGTGAGGGGGTCTTGTCCCCCCCCCAATTACATTGTCGCGACGCCCATGGGCTACGTGCGGCGCTGTATTCGCGGGTCTGTGAAAACATTTTTTTTTTTTTTTTGAAGGCGCCGTCTAATCGAACGTCTCATTTAAAACCGTAGAAAAAAATTACATCGCGATTAAAATCGAAATCGAAAAATCGCCCAGCCCTACCCTGTCGATCTCCAAAAAAAAAAAAAATCATTTTCATTTTCATTTTCAAACTGTTTTCTTACGGACTTTGGAAGACCATAGTCAGAAAATATCTCAACGGAAGTCATTTAAGGTTACCTTTCCTATAGAACAGGTCTATAGTTTGTTCTTTTATTAAACTAAATAAAAAGCCTTGTGTTATTTATCTTATTTACACGACGGCATGTCATTTTTCTCTTTAGATGATCGCGCGTGTCCTCTGCTCTCTGTATCGCGCAAGGCGGAGTCCTGCCCCGATGTACACGTTACTACTTTCGGGTTGAAGATAAGGTCGTAGCTAGTGTTGAAGAATGGATGACTTGAAATTTGGCAACTTTAAATAAATATAAGAAATTGAACAACATCAACACCTTTACGGATAGAATAAATTAACAAGGATAGCAAAACAGATTGACAAGCATAGAATGAGAACGGCAGAAATGACGAGAGATCACAGTGACACAGGCTGTTTTTTTCCGTCATATGTGAAGACTGAGACGTTCATAACATTTTATTCCGTAATTTTGTAATGTCAACAGGTGCACTTCATTGTGGACAGTGGCGTAACTAGCCCTATTCGCATTTTTTTTTTATTTTGAGATTGTCAAATTCACACCTAACAATCCCGCCTGTTTGAGTATATGGTCGCAAGCGCACAGCTCTGTTTGGTCGTAAGTGAGTGAGCGCGAGCGTGCAGACAGACAGACTGTGATAACGTTTAGTAAACAGACTTGGAGCGACTGTCCAACCCAAGCTAGTGAAATCTGCCATAATCAGCTGCTGGATATAAAGGTAGCCTATTGCACATGAAGTTTAAATAGAATGTTCTTTGTGAGATTTGTGAATGCCTGATGGAATGGAATTAATGAGTTTGTGAAATTACTTTTGGATACTTGAACTTTTGAAAAATAATAAACAAAAAAAAACTGGAAAACTTTACTCTGACTCTGAGCTTGTGGCCATACCCATGGATAGATGGTTACCGTCACAATTGTTTAAAAAGAAAAAAAAGACTGAGATGGTAGTTGAAGATGGAGAGAGCTTAGGGATTGTTGGGCGGAAAGTTTCTGTTTAAGAGGCAAAATGAAGTAACAATCGACAAAACTAAAGTAGTATGTAGCATTTGTCAAGCTGAATTTAGCTTAAACAGAAGCAGCTCGTCTTTAAGTTATCACCTTAATGCAAAGCACCCAACAGAAAGCAGTCTGAGGTTGGATGATCGCCAACCCCCACTCCATGACTTCTTTAGGAAAATAACTAGACCAGTCCGTGAAAAAGTTACCTGGTTTGCCGTGACGGGCGCAATAGTCGGGAGATTTGCTCCGCAATGTCACTCGCCAAGTGGCGGATCATCGGACGGAGACAATTTAGTCGCCAGCCCAAAAATCTACACGCCATTGGCGCTTGGCGGGTGCCAATTTCGAGCCCTGGTTATAGTCAATAGAATACACAAATTAGCATAATTGGTGTGTCTGTGGTCTGGTTGGGTGAATGCTGGGCTACCTATATATGAAAAGGTGTGAAAGCCAGCAGACAGGAAGGGTCTTGCTTTTCATTTGTATGTTAATGTAGGTGGCGAGAAAGTGATACATTCTTGTGGGGGAGGATTTAATTTGAGTTTAAAGTATATGAAAAACGCCTAAATCTAACACTGGTGACCGTCGGCCCATCAACATAGTAGTCGATGGTGGGCTGACAGGTGATTCACATTGCTTCAGGGACAATTTACCAAGATTTACCATCGAGGGGCACCATTGTGGCTCGCATACATTCCTTGTATGACGGCGAGAGAGCACGAAAAAATACAATAAAAAAAGAGTGTTTAAAATGCAGGCTGTCTGAAGTGATTACTCGTTAATTTATAAGTTTTAGTCTTTAGAAGAAAAACAAACTTTTAATCGCGATTAATCTAGATTAATGAATTTCAAAATGTGAGATGAATTATTATTATTTTATTATCTATTGACAGCCCTAATAAATATTATAACTTACTTTTTCTTATTTATTATTATTTAATTTGCACTGAGGGATTTGTGAAGCAGTACCCCCCCCCCGCCCCCCTAGTCCTTCTAACCAGTCTTCTGAGTTTTTGAGTGATGTAGGATAGTTCTATTTGTTCAAACCTGTGCTGGACAATCAGACCAGCACTAATGTAGAACCCCGTCACGTCATGACGTCAGTATATCAGCTTGCTGAAGGAAATATGTTCTTCTGGGGGACGGTCGCCACTGGTGACTGTCAGGGTAGAAATGGTTGAAAAATTTAAGATTTTGATGACCATTTTAGTTGCCATCTGGAGCTCTGAAATAGTTGATGCATTTTATTAAAAAAATTGTGTCTGTGTCCAAGTTGTTGTTCTTCTTCAGTTGTCTCTGTAGCTCTGCACTGCCAGGATGCTGTTACAATTTGGCTATTGTCTTACAGTAACCCAGGTCAAGGGACTGACTAGAACTGATTCCCTCGTGTATACCATTCCAACCAGTTGTGTTACCAAAACACCTCTCAACTTATCCTTCCTACAATCCCCTGTCTGCAGGTCGAGAAGATCGTTGACAAGCGGAAGAACAAGAAGGGCAAAATGGAGTACCTGGTCCGCTGGCGAGGCTTCGGCTACGAGGGGGACACCTGGGAGCCGGAGACACACCTGGCCAACTGCATGGAGTTCATCCATGAGTTCAACCGGCAGCTGAGCGAGAGACAGCGGGACGGCACCCTCATCCGCTCCACGCGCAGCTCGCCCTGCGTCAGCTTCACCCCCTCGTCCTCCAGCGGCAGCAACAATGCACGCAAGCAGATCTCAAGACCCCCAGCCCACAGCCCCAGCATCAGCCTCCCCCTGGCAAAGACTGTAAGTTCGCCCTCTCCTCCAGCGGTAGCCATTGGTCCCACAAAGCAGCAGCAGCAGCAGCAGCACTTGCCCGATTTGAAGGACACAGACTCTAAAATTGAGACACCAACGTATCAGCAACGACAGCAACAGCAGCAGATGTCAAGCCAAAAGTTTAAACGGTTAGGTGCCATCACCGATAGTGTTACTGGCTCAGGTTTGACCGTATCGCCCACTGTTAATACTCTACGGCGGAGCATGGACCTCGCCAAGTCCGGCATCAAAATCCTTGTGCCTAAGAGTCCCATGAATAGTCGGACTGACTCCGAGGAGTCGCCCAGTGAGGCTGCACAAGGCCTGGAGCAGGGTGGGCAGGAGCCGGACTCTGTGCCCCCTGAGGTGGCACTGCTGGAGAAGCCAGTGGTCATCCAGCTGGGGCCTGGGGAAGAGCGGGCACGCATGGGCACCCGGCCTCGATCACAAACCACTCTGGCCCCTCCACAGCTCCCCGTCACACCTGCAGCTATGCGCGTACTCAACGGAAAAGGTAATGTATTTTGCGGATGCAGTGGTAATGATTGGCTGAAAAATTATGCCTCAGAAACGAGTGGTGGATTGGTTTTCAAGTAGTCACTGATTGCTGTTTGCTTTCTCATAGGTACTTCGACTTTCATGGAGGCCTCGGCAGCTAATGGGACTGCTAACATGCAGACCGCGGCTACTGGAGTAACTAGTGCCTCTGGAGTGAGTGGGAAACGGCGCTTTGAAGAGCGTACGGCAGCCTTCGACAAGCGTTTGCGCTTCAGTGTCCGCCAGACAGAGAGTGCCTACCGTTATCGGGACATTGTGGTGAAGAAGCAGGATGGTTTCACACATATCCTGTTCTCTACCAAATCATCAGAGTACAACTCCCTCAACCCAGATGTAAGACATTTTGCTTACTAATAGTAGTGACTGTTCATAACTAGTGAATTGAATGGCTGTAGGATGCCTATAAGGTGCAGCCTTATCTACTTGAGATCTGCCTTTACTGCTGGTAGCTATGGATTTAAATAAGTGGTCAAATATGCACTGGGGTTGGCACATGCTAGACCTCACTAACAAGTGTGCATCAGACGACTTCCTAAAAAGCAGTGGCCATCGCACTCGATAATGATTGAATGACAAAATGAATGATTGTCCAACTGCTGAAAGATTGGCTTTATTTTCTGATTGACCAAGTGGTGGTGAAGTAACAAATTTCCAGTTCATCAGTGGTGTGTGAAATGACTTGAGGTACTCTTCAAGTAGTAAGTAAGTAAGATTTTATTTATATAGCACATTTTGTACAAGAGTTGCAGTTCAAAGTGCTTAACATAAAGTAGCCAGGGTAATATAGACAAATTGGGCTCTCGTACACTGTACTAGTTGCCATCAATGTGAGCAACACACAACGACAAAAGTAATTTGCTCCAGTTTAAATCAACAACGCTGTCCTAACTAGCCGTCTTAATGCGTTGCATTGACCCAAGCGTTAACGGACGCCCCGCCTCTATGTTTTGACTTGGCACCCTGCCTGTCTTCAAGATGAATTTTCAAACATTGAAATGTTGATCAAACAGCTCCAGTGTGGACAGCAAAAATGCGTCACAATGCTTTGTAACAACAGTCTCTTGCAGTTAGTTTCTTTTTTACCCCCTTTGCTTCCTTTGGGGATAAATCTAGTACCGCTAAAGGATGGTGTGATTGATGTGACCTGAAGATTGAGCTCTCACTTCACACCAACCCTAACCCTAAACATGATCTGTATCAGGGCAGGAACTAAGACCTGCTTTGTTCATGTGAAGGCAAGCCATTCCATTTTAATGTGTGTGTGTGTGTGTGTGTGTGTGTGTGTGTGTGTGTGTGTGTGTGTGTGTGTGTGTGTTGCAGGTGATGAAGGAGGTTCAGAGTGCCATGGCCACGGCGGCTGCTGATGACAGTAAGCTGGTGCTGCTCAGTGCGGTGGGGAGCGTGTTCTGCTGTGGCCTTGACTTCCTCTACTTCATTCGCCGCCTCACTGACGATCGGAAGAAGGAGAGCATAAAAATGGCTGAAACGATTAGGTACGGGGCAGAGCCATTTCCATCGGTCTTAAAGACATTTTTATTTTTTTATTATTATTACGATAAAATGTGAAAGTCATATTTCATGTGTCTCCCTTTTTTTTTTTTACCAGGACATTTGTGAACACATTCATCCAGTTTAAGAAGCCCATCGTCGTTGCTGTGAATGGGCCTGCCATAGGGCTTGGTGCCTCTATATTGCCCTTGTGTGATGTCATCTGGGCCAATGAAAAGGCCTGGTTCCAGACTCCCTATGCCACCATTGGCCAGACGCCTGACGCCTGCTCATCCATCACCTTCCCTCGCATCATGGGTGTTGCCTCGGTCAGTTGGCATTTTCAGCCATCTATACAAAATATATTGTTATTACATTGTAATAACAACCTACCCATACCGCAGGCTTCTCTCCAGTTTCGTGTGTGTTGTGTAAATTATACTGCTGGAAAGGCAGCAGTAGGAACTTGGTATTATTTACTAATTAAGTGCGTTTTTTTTGCGGTTTATGTTTTGTGTCCGTAGCATGGTCAGTGATAGCACAATTACTCTCCAAGTGAAATAGTTTACATATCACGTTTTACTTTCAAATAGAAGTAAAGTGTTGTTTTCACAGAAGTCATATATAACTTTAGCATAATATAAAATTATCCCCATAAGAGCGACAAACAATTACCCATAGTCCATTGTAATGGTGGGCTGAAGTGAACGGATTAGCTTTTTTTTTTACAAGATTATGACACTTTCGTGCCGTTATGTCCTCGTTAGAATTACTGTGAACACAGACCCCACACACACGTTCCTGCTTAGTTCTAAAAACGTTGCAGCCAGTTTCTTTTTCAAAAGGGAAAAGTAAGCTGTATTATTGCCACGAGTATGCATGGCTGTCTCCCTGCCCAAAATCAATCTTTACGAAGATAGCTGGAGATCAGTCCTTTTTGAAATTTTGGAAAAAAGCCCAAACAGGGAATGGTACAAATATAAATACATTAGCCAAACAGCTTATACACTCCATCCTATATACGCAGTTCCGTAGGCATAATCAGACATTGTAGCAATAATTTAGTCAGTTGGTGAAGGCATTATATTTCTTCAAACTTGCGAACGTAGCACCATCACTAAGTTTGATGATGATATTGGACCACTGATACTACACAGTGCACTTCCCTCCTTCCCTTTTAACACAAACACATCTCTAATGTCTTTATGTCACCCATCATTTCCTTGCCCTCCTTCTCGTGTGTTTCCTCTCCTCTCCTCTCTCCTCTCCTCCTCTCCTCTCTCCTCCTCTCCTCTCCTCTCTCCTCTCCTCTCCTCTCTCCTCTCCTCTCTCCTCCTCTCCTCTCTCTTCTCCTCTCCTCTCTCCTCTCCCCTCTCCTCTCCTCTCTCCTCTCCTCTCCTCTCCACCCCCCTCTCCTCTCCTCTCTCCTCTCCTCTCTCCTCTCTCCTCTCCTCCTCTCCTCTCTCCTCCTCTCCTTCCTGCTGCAGGCCAATGAGATGCTGCTGAGTGGGAGAAAGCTAACGGCTCAAGAGGCCTGCACCAAGGGCCTCGTGTCCCAAGTACTGTGGCCAGGCACGTTCATGCAGGAGGTCATGGTGCGCATTAGGGAGCTAGTCTCTTGTAATTCCATTGTAAGTCATCCTTTATTTCATTTAAAAGCTTTATTTTTTTTGTTGTCTTTATTTGTGTGTACGGCATGGCATTCAATCACGCATACAGCACATTTCCACACATTCACAACGTCTCCCTCTTTCTTTCTTTCTTTTTTGTTGGTCTTTAGTTCTATGGCCTCTCATTGAAGAACACGTACATGTGTCCCTAACTCTCACAATCCACATTAGGCTCCACAAAAGAATATGACTCACAGTGTCTAAGAAATATGTGTGCGCTACTGGTATGATTATAAAACACCGTTAATAAAGGAAAAACTTCAAGACCTTCGGTTGAATCTCAGACGATCAACCATTATCCTAATATGTCACTTTATGTACACTGTTTAGCAGACACATCTAATCTGTTGGGCAGCAATAATGCTGATCGGCACATCACATTATGACATTAGGCACTATCTTAGGTCCTCAACATTACACAGAGTTGAGCATGATTTAACACACACCTTGTTGTTTTGCAAGCACATAAAACTGTTAAAGCGAACTATAACAGGAACTATATTGAGAATACTTCTGTACAGCGTCACAATGCATCCATATCCATAAACCATTTTGTCCTTCTTTCCTTTTTTTTGTTTTCCTTTTCCCCCTCCTTTTTTTGTTTGACCTTTTTATGTTTTCGTTACTCCTACTCCTGGTCTTTTTTCCGTGCTCCTGCTGTTGTGGTGGTACTGTAGGTTCTGCGGGAGTCCAAAGCACTGGTGCGGAACTCCAACCGGACTGTCCTGGAGCAGGCCAACGAGCGGGAGTGCGAGGCACTAAAGAGGGTCTGGGGCTCGGCCCAGGGCATGGACTCCATTTTAAAATACCTGCAGAATAAAACGGATGAGTTCTAAACTGGGCAAAGGAGAGAAATAATAAAAAAAGACAGCGCCTCTGCAGCTTAAACACTTCTTCTGACCAGGAAGTTCATCCTCAAAAGTGCCTAGAGGGAACAATGAAAGACTTTTTTGGGGGGGGGGGGGGGGGGGGGACGGACAGACAGACGGACGAGATCCTCTAACCTCCAGTATGAGTTGAATTTGATCTTCATCCACGTGAAGAAAAAAGATGAACTATGTTTGAATCTGCTCCTGCTGGAGCGGTTGCTGTTCAACTGGCTAACGATCCCCTAGTATGTGCATGGAAATGATGTTTGTGGTTCCGTGAGCCTGTCGGGCTGTAACGCTCTCCCAGCTTTATCTGGTGTACGTGCTTCGCTGGCCCTCTCTGTGCTATGGGTTGGTCAGTCTGGCTAGTGTCTTACCCTGACCCGTCTCAGCAGACACAAGGAGACGTTTGTGGAACATGGTGTGATGGAGAGGTGGCAGAGCTATTTATGGAGTTGAAAACAACACAATGGGTTTGTAAAGGGGATTGGGGACATTACTTTCACACTGGGAGTGTAACAGGTTTCATGATCGCCTTGAGGTAACCATGGGGAATATCACATATTACTTTTTTGCTGGCTGTTCAAATCCAACTCTCCGATGATCGTCATGATGGGACTGAAACACCGTATTAGGTTGGTTTAAAGATAAGGTATTATTGAATTGTACCTTGTAGATGTTGCCGTCTATCTTAACTGTGTTGTCACACAGTGGAATTCCCAAAGCAGAGGTCTCCACTGACAAATGCTTTGGGTCATTTTTAATCACCAAAAATGTTTTGAGGTCACTATCAATGCCATTGCATAAATTAAGTGTAGTCATTTTTTATTTAATGCTAAGTTAAAGAAATATGAAGTGAGTGTTTGTCAGGAAGGGTTGACTGCATTTTTTGAGTATGCTTGTCTGTACTTGCCTATGCTTGCCTGTGTCGATTGAAGAGCCTGTGGAGATCCAAAGTGTTGCCTTGTACCCATTCAGAGTCACTGCGTGTTTACTGGGGGCCATCCTGATGTGAACTTGAGCAAATTTGCACTTTTACTCAAGAAACAATTTGGGTTGTCTGAGTTCTTCTTCTGTGGTGTGAGGGTGGGATATTTTTAAAGCACAGTGCTTGTGTTGATCCTTAGTGCCACAAGTGGTGAGTCTGCTGCACAAATTTGAAATTTCAACAAAAACAAAAACCAAATCCATAACCTTCCATCTTCCTCGGTGAAACCTTCAGCTCTTCCTTGCTGACTTTGTGCCATGCACTGCTATCCAGCTGTTTGTTGTGTCTGTCGCGCTGGTCAAACATTGTTTGGGGTCTTTGTTAATTATGCTTATTTGTAAATATACTGTATTGCCATTGTGTTTTGTTAATACAAACTCTTCCAGGTCATTTCCCCATAAAGTTGACAAGATAGAGGAAACAAGCTGGATTAAAAATCGTTTTAGCTAATTTCCCCCTGAAATCTGAAACCGTTATGAAAAAAAAAAAAACTACTGTTTTCTTGTAGTGATTAAATCATTATTATTTATGCAGTGCTAAGTATTTAAATATTTAAAACATTTTAACATACCTGAACTATCATTTTTTTTTTTTAAACAACCCTCATTGATTGGGTATACCACCCTAATTTTGGTTTATGTACTTGTAATGCTTAACTTTAAGGTGAATCCTTTATATGTTGTCTTTATTTTATGTAATGTTCTGATGCAGTTCCCTCAATGTAAATGTCACCTTCATCTCATTTTGAAGACTAAGGTTGCTCTCAATTGGAAACATTAAATTCATGTAATTGTTTTATAGTCAAATCCATAGGTGTTGAAGGGTCATAAAATTAAGCATCCGTCATTAGAAATTGAAACCTAATTTACTCCATTATCATTGTAACTAGAAAACTAAAACGAATGTCTACTTCAAACCATCAGGCCCAAGCAACTTGTATAACTGGACATGAGGGTACGTTTTTAATGAATTGAGATGCTCACCTTGCAGACCTTCCACTGGCGTGTAAGATTTTCTCCTAGAAGTGAAAGATATTGAAATGGGCCCTCACTGATGTATGTGTTGGGTCCTGAACCATTTCCCCTCCAGAGTAGAGAACTGTATATAATGTGCATTGCCTTTAGTATAAAATACTGGAACAGTATTTTTTCAGTCTCTGGACCTTTTTTCACGTAGTTGAACTTGTATACAAATGGAATATATATGTATACACACACACTTACACTGTACAGTCTGTAAAGATTTTTTTTTAATAGATTCATAAGATATAAACCTGCAAAATAAACTATTTCACATATTATGCTTATGTTTTCTTTACTTGTGTTGTCAATTTATACATATATAAAACAAAGAATACTTCAAAGGGTATATTTCTAACCGGGTTTACTGCAAGATGAATGCATTGTAATCACACAATGGCTGAAATGTGGGGGAACCTAATGCCGGAGTATTACAGTAATATCAGAATTTCTTTTTACAAGATTTCCCAAATTTCTAGGAAACTGTCCACCTACTCTCACTGCTACTAGGGTGGGCAACCATCATGAGAGCCTGTGGCCATGTGCAACCAATAGTCCTGATTCCTGAAGCACACAAAGTTGTAGAAATTCTCTCCACTCTTAAGGAACCCATGTTCTGTGGTTCCCCAGGACACAGGACTGTCCACAAAGCCATGCACAGTCATGGACAGCCAGGAGGTGATCTTTGGCTCATCAAAATAGCGCCTGGAGTAACAAACAAGAAGAGGAGTTACTAATCAGACTCTCAAACGCTGCTGGTGCCACTCGAGTTGGTCAGCAGAGTGAGTCGAGATCCAATTATCATTTAGCACATACAAAGTAAACAGTGAATAAGAAGCAGACGAAAGCCGGACCTGAGTTCCAGAAGAAGTGAGTATATATCTTCAGGAATCAGGAACCCAGTGACTGTGCACAGCAACCCATGACTCATTAAGCTCTGAGGGTCGGGGCAGCCATATGTTGAAAGAAAGCTGGACGCCTCGTTGTCACTACAATTCAAGCCACAAAGTGAGAACCACAGTGAGAAACCAGGAACACCAAATTATAAATACCTAGAAGTGAGTAACGACACTTGCCTACTGATGTCCATACTGACTGCTCCCAGCCACTCCAGGAAACGATGGGGGTCACATGACTGCTCATCTCCATGCCGATCAGAGGGGTGTAGAGAAGGGTAGGGCATTTCCTTCAGGGTATTTGTGTGCAGGGTAGGCCTATGCTCTTCGAAACTATATTGGGAGAGGAGATTCTGTAGCACTCCACCCTCTTCTTCAGCTGCTGACAAGAGTAAGCACATACATTTCTTTAATCTTCTACTATTAAATGCGGTATACTGTACACACACTCACAGAAATAGAACACACTTGATTGGCATAAAATAAATGCTTTGAGTTGGAGTTTTTCATTTAAATAATTGTCTGTGGTAATCAGCAATATGTCTTGTCAGAAAATAAGTCTCACCTGTCATTTTGCTGGAAATCAATAAGTCGCATTTAATTGGCACCCATTCTTTCAGACTTGTTATTAGCCTCTGGTATCGCTTGGCACCTGGACTCATCAACTTGTCGGTCAAGTCTATAGTCACAACTGCAGAGGATTAAGAAATATGGGACATAGAAATGTAAGCTTACAGTCTACCCATCATAACACATAGCTAGAGCTTTTGTTCATTCTGTCATTTCTATGGCATAAAAGCATTGTTCAGAAAATATACCTTTACAGTGTTTATATGCTATTGCAAAGAAAAGGAGGCTCGCAATACTCAAGGTGACAACACCAGGTTAGCATGCAGAGATGGACTTACCATATCTCATCACCTTTCTGTGTTTGTACTGTGATGGTTTTCCCTCTAAACCAAGCTGCTCATAGGTATCCTTATCGACAGACAGAATCAACTGCCCTTTGTTAAAACAACAGATAAAAATAAAAAAAGATTAGATAAGACTCTATGGTAGTTTTTAACAGTGTAGATGATATATATTTTTTGGCCACTGGTGATAGTTTTGGTGCTGTTCCGAGTCAAGCATTAAGCAAAAAGAGGCAGGTGATGCACACCCGTTCAGATGGTGGATTATAGAAATCAGTTCAGCAGAGTCCATGTATCTGAACATGATGTATTGCTCCATTAATGTTACCTTGTGGGTTCGATTGCTAACTTAATTATTCATTCAAGGGTAACGTCAATGTTCACGTGTCTCAGCATGCATTTGCTCTCAGTGCTTCATCTCTTTAACTAGCACACACGCACACACACACACACACACACACAAAAACACATGCCCTATGCACATGCAAAACACCCCAAACACATTGCTCTCATATGTATGTCACACACACACACACACACAAAAACATGCCCTATGCACATGCAAAACACCCCAAACACATTGCTCTCATATATATGTCACACACACACATTTTTTTTGTATCTGCCATCAGCCAGTAGACTTCAATGTTAACGAGTGGCTTCAGGACCAAAAGCAGTGGGGAATAACCCACCAGCAATAAAAAAAAAACTGCCCATCCCTCCTTTGACAACAACTTAAACAACAATAACAAGTAAACAGAAGACCAATGAAGAAAAGCAAGCTAAAACGAAAGAATTAGGCATTGAGCAATGGGTCTGAGCTAAAACTAGGGTACATCACAAATCTGCAGGCAGCAAAGGAGATACGGATGAAAGGACTCAGAAGCAAAGCTTTAATGTTAGTTAAAAGCACCACCAGAGGGACAGGAAGCCAGGCACTTAATGGTTTGTGGTTGGTGTAATGGAAGTTAGCATAACGAGCTATAACCTAGCTTTCCAACCCAATGTACCCCCAGGAGGTAAGGAGGCGATAACTGAGGGAGTTACAAAGGGGTCTGAAAAGTGACACCATGGTTGCTTATTTCTGTTGGAAAGGTAATTATCTGGTATGTTTTGGGAGAATTTTTTCAACCTATGTAGCCAATGTAGCTATATAATCTATCTGTGTATGTCTGCAGATGTCTGCATTGTAGTTGTCTTATGTTAGGCTATATTGGCTTTGAACAGGACATTTTACAAAATGTGTTGATCTCACTTATTTGTTTGTTTTTGTAGTTGTGAGCATTCATTCCATAGCCTTTGTTATTCTCTCATTTCCACCTAGCCGTGTGTGGGTGTATGGGACTGTTTAGTAAACTTCATACAACGATAGCAATAGGTAGATATGCTTATACTGAAGTATTATTATTTACTCCTTAATATTGACCTAAACCAGTAATCTAATGATTATAATGACTGGATTGAATTATTTTTATATATTTTGTATTATTATTAATAATAATAATAATAATAATAAGATTATGAGGGCTTCCTTCTTTGGTAAAAGGTTGTATTCCTACAGGATATATGTTCACATGCATTACAAAATGGTTGAATTAAATGATTATAATGGTACAATAGTTTTTTAGTTACCTCACCATTATGTTTTCTATACATCTTTGACAAGCTAACAATGGTATATAAACATATTGAACTATATCATTAGATGAACATGTGTCATTATTCAATTAAGGCACACCTCTTGTTGTCTGATGTACTATTCATTGTTACTGAAATACTCCAGCCCTTCCAAAAAGCCTGGCAGAGAAATCTGGTTTAGGGAGCCCTGCTCTAGAGAGCTGTTGAAAAGCTTCTGAAAATCTTACCACTTGGAAGAAATGCTATGGTGTTATCCTCGTCAATTCTGGTATTGTAGGAAAGTGCATAAAATTGACCTGAGGAAAAAAAAAAGTGAAACATAGAGTAAGCATTTTGCAACCACACACAGTATTTTAAATCCTATTTTGATACATACAACTAATGGTACCCTATATTTCCGGTCACGACTGTATTCTAAATTCAGGATGCCAAAAGGCTGAAGTAGCCAGGCTGTTACCTTTTTTCACGACTTTCTCAAGAAACTCTCCCTCAAGAAGTTTATATATTGGTAGATCACGAACACGGTAATAGGAGTTGAACCTGTTGATGACTCCCGCAATGCTCGCTGGTAAGGAAGCACATTCGGGGATTACTATAGACACCTGCAAAAAAAAAAAAAAAAAATGTGTAACGCTTAATACATTAACAGCTGTATTACTAATAGCTTCGGTTCATGCTTGTATTCCTGAGTTAATTTTAAAAAGGCATCTCATTTGAGGTGAATAGGTAGCAGAGTTACCTTGTAATTGAAGTAGTGTTTCGACACGTGGATATCATATCGAGATTTCTCTTTCATGAAATTGGACTTTTCGCATACAAGCAAACTCCTGGAGCACTTTTCCAGTTCAGGGGACATGGCTGCGACTTCTATGTGCCTTCGTCTCACCTTGATCAGGTATTTGCGAAACCCCTTCAATATCAAATGTGAAATGTGGCAACCCGCTCTCACGCCTGTGATCAACCTCTCTGTATTTCTTCCGCATATCTTGAAAAACAGACCCACGTGCTAACCAATGGTCATGTGCTAACCAATGGCAAACCCAGAATTAGATCGTCTCTGCCAACGTCACTTCCTTAGCAAACATAAACACACTTTTTAAATGAATCGTACGAACAGTAATGACAGCAGTATACTTAAACGTGTATTTATCTGTATACAACTTTTCTTCAAGTAAAAACTTCCATCATTGATAGCCAATGACATGTATAGTACACCATCTTCAATCTCTTATACAAATTCTTCCTGGATAAATATCTTGACATCCTCTTCAACTTCTGATGAGACATGATAAGCCTCCACAGAATATTGTCACACATTTTGTTGCTTTTATTTGGTCAGTAAAGGTTGCCTATTTGAGGCCTCATTTGTTTCTGTGCAGTTTTTGCTAAATTGCGAAGATTTAGGCCTACACAATTACCCAACGCCAACCAGCGTTTAAAACAAACCTTTTTACAATGGCTCAATGATTTATTGAAACTTTGCAGACAGAATGGAGAAATGTCATGTCTTTGGTTTGTTTTTAATCAAGGGTTATTGATTAGACTCATTGTAAAATTAGTCAGATAGATGAAAGTCAATTAGGTTAGTTTAGTTATAAGGTTTTTGTGTGAAAAAAAAAGCAAATCCCTTAGTGAATTCACAGGCCTATATACAGTATCCCATCCCATGAGTCAGGGGTTGACACTGAAAATGATATTTACCTTGAGAGAGGGAACTCTGTTCAGATAATCTTCCTAATCACAATCCATGTGTGGGTACCATAGTGAATACATTTAAGTAAAAATAGGCCTCATTGTGTTTTGTTGTCTAAACAAAAATGTTACTTTGCTTAAAATTAGATATGATGGGACATTTATTACACTGCCTTTCACAGTGGTCTACTAAATGTTATTATCTTGATCCCTTGTCTCAGGTGTTTATTGGCGACATTTCCAGGGATGATTATTTTCTCTACGTCAGTCTTAAATCTACACGTGGCATGTTGTGGACAAAATGAAAACGCAGTAGTTGACGCAAGTCTGCAAGTCAAGGTTCATCACACTCGCACATTCACTGTTTGTTCTCTCGATGACGTAGCCTACTATTGAATGCATGTTAAATATAGTCTCTAGACATTATTCCATAAATGTAATGCATTTTTCACCTCATATTTTTCCATTTACATTCAAGTTCAAAGGCATCAAGATCAGACTAAAAGCTTGACTATAATTCCTTAAAAAACTTTGTGCACATTGTGCTATTTTATTTATTTTTTAATGTAACACACTACTTTTCTGAGCTATGCATAAGCCCTGTTCTTTAAACTTGGAAGTCTCTAATGATTGCTTATATTATTGTTTATTCTTGTGTATTCAGGTAGAGATGACGCAACTCTAAGGCTGACGTAATGTTTCACAAACACTGCCTTCTGTGCGTACATAACTTGATTAAAAACGGCTCCCGTTCCTTGTGCTTGTGTTTACGGGGACGTCTATTCACTTCTATCCGCTAATCATGGAAACCAATTCGCCAAACTCGGTCATTTCTCCCGAACTGGCTGCTGCTTTTCAGCTCTCAACGTCATTTTGCAGAAAGGAGGACGACAAGCCTTTATCAGACCTCGTGCCAACTGGTGATGATAAGTGTTACTTAGATGCCCAGAAAAGTAATCTTAAAGACCGACGAAGAGCCAAGTCCCTACCTGCAACCGCTGAACAGGCGTCTCTTTTCGAGAACTGCACAAAGAAAGTAAAGTTTGCAGACACATTTGGGCTTGACTTGGCATATGTAAAGCACTTCAGTGTAACAGAGGATCCACACGTCCCTTCCAAAGTCTTCAGCAGATTGAACAGCTACCCTCTTGATGACAAACAGGACAATGCCGTCGATCTGTGTGAGACATTTTCATCTTCTTTAAAACTGTACCGTTTGAGCCCGACTTTCGCAATGCCTGTTGATTCAGATGACTTCGAGGGACGTCTCCAGCAATTTCGGGTTGCTTTGGAGAAAGTGTCTATCACTAATTTCGACGTGAACGGTTTAATTCGAGTGATGGACATAGATTCAGTAAGGAAAGAAGTCGGGGTGAGGCATACATTCAATGACTGGATGACGTTCGTGGACACAAAAGCTGTGCTCGAGTCTCGCCAAGTTCACCAAGAACTTTGGAGTCAATTTGTGTTTACTCTCTTCATACCTCCGTATATGAACCCAGCCTTTTCTGTACAGTTTGCTGTGTACCATCTCACCGATCAAGGTGACTTTTGGGACAATAACGCGGGTCAAAATTACACCCTCACATGGGATAACACATAGGTGACCAGCAGTCACCTGTCACCAGCAGAATGTTGTCACATCTTAAAAATATGGCCCATGTTTGTATGGGAATTAACAGGGAATTAATGAATTGACCATTGTCATTGTTGGCAATAAACCTAAAAAAAAAAATCTATGATGCCTTGAAATTTACTTTTATCATGTGCCAGGGGTGTTTACCCAAAAGCAGATGAATGCATTAACCTGGAAAAAGGGAGTAGAGAAAGAAAAATGGAAACACAGTATTTATAATTACATATTTAATAGAGATGTTTTATTACATAATCTTGACATGGACAACAAAAGATGAATTTAATAATATACATTTAAATGTACACTTTACTATTGCTATATGCATACATTGAAGGTTTGCAAGTTCTTCTGATGCCTATACATTAAACCCTCTCTGCTGCTGGTCCCCACCAAAACCATTGGCTCAGCTCTCAGAAATTCCCGTTCCTTGGGCCCTCAACCACATTCTTCTGAGTTGTGTAGAACTGTCCAATAGACACCTGAAAGTGCAAGAGTGTGTCATTGCAGTGAGCAGGAAAGTGTTTCTTTTTCATGAGGCAGAAGTAAGAGTGGCAAATAAGGTTTTTACATGCCCACATCCCAGAACTATTACAAACAAGGGAAAGGTTTTGACATAAACTAAACTAACCTTGTTAAAATGTGTTCGGACCCAAAAGACAGTCAATAAAACAGAGGTTTTGAAAATACACACTGGGGATATACACTGATTTGCTGAGTCTGTGAAACTGCTCGCTGTAGTTTCAACTAGTCTGGTGTCCCACTAGACTTTGGTACTTTCTGACTAGAGTAAACATCTGTGGACCACTTGTTGACATTTTTCAGTGAGAACTAAAAGTATAGTCCTTGATATAATCCATTATACCCTTTGTTGAATTCAGATGTTTTCTTTATGTTCCTCTAGCTGTCTGTTCAGTGTGTGCACTCAAAAGAAATCTCTGTCTCTGTAATCATGCAGTCAAGGCTTAGTTAATAATAGGAAACAAACAAAGTGGTTTGAGCCTGAGCCATACACTATTCCAGCCAATCAATACCATTGATTCAGGAGCATGAAAGGGATAGGTTTATTTGAGTGACTGTTGAGCTCAAATATCAACAACCATTCACTGTACCTTTAGCCTAAAACAGCTTTCCTGACAGAGCCTCCTTCACACACACACACACACACACACACACACACACACACACACACGAGCAACTTGACAAGGGACCACTTGTCTTTGTATTATTCTGTTCAATAAGACACTGCTGCAATACCAACAGTCTCCATAGGGTGGCCCCAAAGGCAAATGTACTTCTGTTGGCAGACTTCACATGCCTCTATTGTCTCTAGATGAGTATGGCATTTCTAGAATTTGAACTCTAAATTAAACTACAGTGTACTACTATGCAGATTACAGTATGTTTATTGTGTGGTTCCCCTTTCCACTACAGTATATTACATCCAGAAATGAGATGTCAGCTCCTTTGATATTTACCATCTTTCATCCCTCAGGTATAGGTGTCCGAGTCAATCTCTGCATCATTTTCTATCATCAGAGTATACATCATGTTTGGACTGTTTAAGCAACAAATAATTCAATTGGTTCTGTGGGACGGATGCAGTTTACTCTTTCAACAAAACAGTAAACTCAAGAGGGGGTTTATTCATTAAACAGTAAACTCAAGAGGGGGTTTATTCATTGTCTTGGCTAAAAATGAAACAAAAAGTAGAACTGAAAGGAAGAAAAACATTGCATTGGACTGGTACAGTTTCAAGGCCAATAAGAGGCATTATCCATGATCCCCACAAATAAGAAGGCAGTGACGTCCAGAAGCCACTTACCAGAGGGCATGTGGCATAAGTCAGACAAAAGAGGTACAGTTTAAAATGCAAAAAAAATAAACTATGTCTATAATATGTGCAGGGCTTAGAAATATATCCAGAGGCTAATCAAACTTCTTTAAATTAACAAGGACCGAAAATGAAAGAAACCCACGTGGTTAACTGAAAATAAATCTTGTGCTAATGTAGCCCAAGCATGCTTAATCAGCTTAAGGCCAGAGGCTTATCCATTGATTGGCCTATTAATGAGCAGCATGAATAAAAATGGGATATAATGCACATTGTTCCCATTGGATGAGGTTTAGTCTCATTAGAGGACAGAGGAGACAGTGCATGGGAACAGTTAGTTCAGTTCAGTTCCTGTGAAGAGGGGTGAGAGCCATTAATCTTGGGTGTGTGAAGGGGGGGGGGGGGGGGGTCATTAAGACCGGGTTACCTTAGAAACCAGACACTTGATCTGGGGAATACTCAGTACCTAGGCAGAACTCGGTGCTAACCTGAAAAATGCACCCAAAGAATACTAGAGGAGTCTTATGAGTGTCTGTAAAACTGTCGCGTGATAATACATCTTAGCATAACCAACTGCCTTAGCACAGTGTTGATAGATAAATATGGCATCACTGGCATGATATGAGCCATTTCTTTATAAAGATGGCAGAAGAATCCAGTGCCAACCGGTGTATTGTTCTCATCAAATTTACAACACAACAAAATAAAGCCAAACACTAACTTAATTACAATGTAGGCTTTTACACCATAGGTTGTGACTCAATGTATAGCTGTTATCCTACTTAAAGGGAAACTTGAGATTTTTTAACCTACGCCCTATTTTTTAGATCCTCGTGTCCAAACTATTACTAAGGACAAATAACAAGTGAAATCACTCCCGTATTGAGTTAGAACGCTATAACCGGTAACCACAAAACGGCTATACAGTGCAATCCTATGTGGAAAGCATCCGCATCAAAGTAAACCGCTTGTTTTCAGCACTAAAAGGCTGAAAGGATCCCTACAGAGATAGACCTGTGTCTGTTTACCTCAATAGCTGTAGGAAATGTCTGTTTCTCCAGTTACTGTAGTTTAAGTTTCAGATTCTGTACAAAATTATTATAGGAAACAGTTATTTTTTACAGTTTCTTTACAGTTAGTAAAGTAAAGAAGTAAACAGACACAGGTCTATCTCTGTAAGGAACCTTTCCATGTTATCAGATTTATTTAAATCTATTGGCTAGTCAATGGGCAGCATGCATTTTTTCTAACAGCTGTTGTTGTCTGCCTTAGAAAAAAGATTCTGGTGTCTGTTAATACCGTGGAAGTATCCAGGGCAGAGACATGTCAGCCTAATTGTCGCGGCCGCCATACTGGATTTTATAAAAAAAATGTTTAAAGGTTTTTCAAAGGCCTCAGATTTTAGCCAATTTTCAAAACAACTTCTACAGATGATCTTCACAAAATGAAGCTTCACAAAAGTTATTACATTTTTGAAACCGTTTGTCGGAAATCAGCGGCAGAGCCGCCAATAGGAAGTTAGTTTATATCTCGGCCAATCTGTGATTAAAGGGCATGCCACTTGCTTAAGGTGCTTACAGCCAGGCCCTTGACATAATGACTGCTGCTTCATCACTCCTTCCAGCTATATTTAACATAATGTTTGAATACATACGTGTACCTAACTGTCTGATCTGAAAATATGTACTTTACCAACCAAAGTTGCCTGCAATATCCTGATGTTGAGAACGAATTTTAATTTGTTAGTCAACTGGAAATAGCAAAAGCAGAAATATTTCACTTTTTTAGGGCTTTTTGAGCACCTATGTAGGTGCACCGCCACTGGTTCTCACAGACAAATATAATTAATATTAAGGTGCAGTCCAATCTTTGTTTTAGTACTAGCAACAAGGACTTTAAGAACACTACAGTCTTAGACTCTGTGAGACTGACTAAGGATTCCAAAGCAAGTTATCAAAGTATCTTTGACATTCTTTACAGTTAAAACATGGTGGATGGGTTCAATTTCAACACTTCATACCGTCAACCTAATAAATGGACAGATGCTAAATGTTCTGCCTTGATCTGGGTAAAGTTCTGTAGCTCACTGTATGAAGACTGTCAACTCATTTTGAATACTGTCTTATTAATCATACAGCCGAATGTGTGCATTATGCTTGTGTTTTAGGGCTGTATACTCTACTCACAACGTGGAATAGTTTTGTAATTCCCCTCATTTTGGAAATACCGATAGGGAAATGACATCTACTTATTATGGAAATACTCTCCTTACCTGTCTCTTAATGACTGCAAGACTCTCTCTGGCCTGGTTTAAAAGCGCATCCAGTGTTTTAGGGTTGTCCACAGCAAGGTTCTCTCTAAAGCCGTCTTTCACCCTGCGTAGGGCATACGTCCTGAGATTGAAACAATAATTATAAAATAGGGGTTAGTAAAAAAGGCTCCTGCTACAGAATCCAGAGGTCCAAAATGATTTTTCTGACAGACTAGACATCTTTCTGTATGGTTTATTCCCATTCCGTAGCATTAGGGTGTTTGGCAGTGGAGTGAAAACAACGGTTGCCTCCCCTACTATGGTGAATCCTACTGCGCCGCTTGATTGATGCAGGGGCAATATTCACGCGGTCAACTGTGGTTGCCAAATAGTCCCCTGTCGGCACACCTCCATGGCACGATTTAGTCATTGTAGGCTGTATGTTTAGTCAGTAACTTTGAGACATAATTCATTAATTAATTAAAGTTCTGATCATGATCAATTAATTAAAATTGGGCATGACGGAAATGAAACCAGGATCAACTACTTAGAAAGCAGCAATGCTAACCACCAACATACTTGAACAACAGGAGGCACAGATTATCAAGAAGGAACAGGAGGCACACATTATCAACCCACTGCTGACACGGATCCGCACCAACAGCGCCAATCTTATAGCCACGCAATTATGTACAAATGGTAACTTGGAACGACTTTGAATTTGAATAGGCTGGGGCTTTCGTAGACAGCAGCATGTACAACAATTTGACCCTTTTGAGATATGGGTTTACAGGCAACTAGTTTTGGTACCATCCTCAAATTAATTTTAATAGCATATGGTCATGTGAAGGACAGATAAAAACCCCTGTCTTCCCCACTAGCCATCCAGGATATGCCCAATGTAGTTCTGTGTAACGGGCTGGTACGCCCTGCAAAAATGAAAGAAAAGCTTTCACACGCATGACATTGCCAACTAAACTGCCAAAAGACACCAGTTTTTTGTGTTGGCAAGCGTATATCAGTATCTGCTGGGCTATTGGTGATGTTTGCAAGGTTATTGCATGCCTTTTAGTTAGCTTACTAGTTTTGGGGAGGAAAAATTCCGTATCGCTGCTTCAATATTTTGTATTGCGTCAGATGACTGACACATCTTTAACAAAGACGTTAAACATCTACACTGAAGCTTATAGACATTTAAGAGAAGTTAGTAAGCTAACGTCAGTGCTACACTGACATCATCTCACGCTAGCTCACCGACTTAGCTAGTTAGCGTAGTTTAGAAGCTAGCAAGTCATATAAACAAATACTTCGTTAATAGATTATGCGTAAATCACAGTTGCCCAACGTGTGTCACATCATTATTATGCTGATAATCTTCATTGTACCTGTAGTTGTAAGAGGGGAATTTTTTGCTCTCCTTTATTAGCATCCGATAGAGGGAGAGAACTTGTGTCCGACTGGACGACGCCATGTTTTCAACGATGTTGTTATATCATGAGGACCCCAATGCAATCTTATAGGGAATCAAAATATTGCCTGTATGAGACCGACTTTAAGTTTTGCCTGTAGTTCAGACTACCCACATGTGTGGTTATGCCGTGAAATCATCGTGTTGTTATTATAACACCAGTGTTTTTGGAACTTAAATATTTCACTATCTTCGACCTCTGCAGATATACCTTCATTCTTTGACCTCTGCAGATATACATGCACCCATAGGCATAGGCCTATATATGTCTATGCATGCACCTACATTTCACAGCAGGAAGGATATACTGTGACTGCAAAAAAAAAAGAGAGAAGAGATTGCAGATGCAGAGGCATTTCAGACAATAGGCAGTTTCTAACATTTACAAGACTGTTTACTGTTAAAGAAATTCCCTGTTTTCCTAATTTATAAACACCAATGTTGTGTTACATTTAGTCATAACCATCTGGTGAACTCAGACACGTTTCTGAACTGTAGAGGTGAATAGGAGTACAGACACAGATCCACACAAGGGGAACAGCATGCATTTTCAACGTCCTTACTCTTCAGTGGTGTAAGAGAGGGGTGGTGTGACATTTCCTTCCTGTATCTACTGTTAATTCCTGCTGCTTTCAAAGTCACCCTCACAAGGCTATGAGCATCTTTTGGAACACATCAGGCCTACCTGCTGAAAGTCTGCTGACATGCTGTGGGGCATATTAAGAGTGTACAAAAGAATTATGAATATCTTTCAATTCAAGTCAATCTTTGAAAAATACTTGAATCCTATTGCTAATTTCTAAGGTTGTCTGATAACTAAATTACTTAATATGTCCCTTGCAACTTGACAGTATGAATTAATTGAAGTGAATTATTTATTATGTGCTTTATGTGACTACACAGGTCAACCTTGAATGACTTGTCTTGTCATTCTCGACATGGAGTAGAAAAGAACATTCTTTTTTGAATATATAGTTGGACATTTGGTCGGACAAATCCCTTCATATGACCTGAATGTTAACATTCCTAAAAGTGGGGAAAAGTGAGGATTCAACAAAACTATGACTGTAGTGTATTTTACACATTTAATTTTCTGTCACCAGAGGGGAGTATTTTGCAGGAGCTGAACAGGAAGCAAATGTAGTGTGTTATATGTACACTATCTGTTCTTTTTGAGCATCAAATTATTTTTGCTAAACAGATTGGGTTGAGTCTACGTTATATAGAAACATGAAGGAAATTATGATCCCTCACGAAACATTAATTTTCACATTAGTTTAAGAAATAAGGTACACCAGATGATAAATGGAAATTATGTTCTGATATACTTTTGTCTTGCATGTTGTAACTGCATGAATGTCTTGACTGCATAAATGGTGTCAATAAAAAATGTATCACAAAAAAAAGAAAAGAAATAAGGATCAGTGAAAGTCCACGATTTTACAGCTATTCCCGATTTATAAATTCAAAGTTATGGTTTAAGATATCCCATGCCTTCATAACGGCTTATGGTTTCTTTATTCAGTTTCAGTAATTTTGTAGAGACAGAACTATTCCTCTCAGTGATACCATTGTGTTTTGTTGCATAACGGTAGTCAAGGTTGATTTTTCACAGCCAGCAGCCTGTGCCTTCAGTTCATTAGGCAAAAACATATGTAAATATATGTTACAAAATGACTGACCGGAAGCTAACTAGAATTTTGTCACATCTTTTACTAGGGACCTAATTTCAAGAACATTGTATAGGCAGCAGAGTATTTCATCTCTCATCTCTCATACAGGTATATGCACACTATGGTTTGTCTATAATAAACAGTGCATGTGTACATCTGTATTTTTTCGAGACAGACAGGCATGTGTGTGTGACTGACTCCCATGGCATTTGTATGTGTATGTGTGTGTGTGTTAGTGCGTTTGAGTGGTTGTGTGTAACTACATTAGGACCATTCATATAGGTTTGGTGGTATCAGCGTTTTCTATTCCACAGAGTCACTGTAGTGCAAGACTTTTACCTCCTATAACACCCCATGGGTACTATCTTCCGCTGAGAGAAAAATATCTTCTCTATCATGAAAAACGGAGTGCAGCTGAACTGTTTACGTTTTAAACTCTGCCTTAGTTTTATGTGCTTTCTAGTAGACTTAATTTGGTTACTGTGCCACTGTTTACTCATCTATGATTTTTAGCGACTAAATGTAAATGTCACACGTAACAGATAACAGTTGTTCCCAAGAGAGACTCATGAGCAATTTATGCAAATCTCTGGTGTCATGGATGCTTCAGAAATGATGATGAGGTTGTGTCAGTAATTGGCAGTGTTATTAACTGACACTTGTCATGTGCTCTAAACAACCGTCATTAATACCCACTTTCCCTGATTTAAGGCTTGTTGAAACCACAAGCAATTACAGCAGCAGCTATTGTTTCTTGTCTAGGGCTTTCATATTCCCTGAAGGATACCAGCTGAGGGGAACGGAAGTCACCCAAAACTGATGGGTGGGTTGTGCGGCAGTGTGGGCGTAGAGGACTTGAATAAGGGTATGCGAGACAGGAAAGGTAATAACCACAATAATGTTGAGATCTTGAATATGAGGTGAGAGAAAGAGAGAATAAGACAGAGACAGAGGGAGAATATTGAAGCCATTGCAACCACTACCACTCATTAAGGGGCAGTATGAATGCCTTTGGCCCAGATCTGAGAGTGGCTGACAGCAGGGCTCCCTTGGGTCTCTTGAACCATATGGGACCCAGAGTTAATGACCCCCCAGCATCACGCTTTTGTACCCAGGAGCACAGAGGATGAGAGGGAGGGGGGGAGAGCACCGCAGGTCATAGGCAGGGTTTTCTGTCTGCTGTGGTGAGTCTTAAGTAGCTCCTGTCAAAGCAAAGCGGCAGCACTTCAGTTTGTATACATAGTGTGTAAATAACCCAATTTCTGTAATGATTCTAAAGAAGACATAGCACAGTAAAATGTATTATTATTTATTTTATTTTTTGTGGATTTTTATTGCCTCGTATTGCACTTTGCTTTGAGGACTTTTATTCTTTAAATGTCGTGCCTTGCTTTAGTTAGATCATTGCAACAGACACGTTATCACAGAAAGATAGTGATTAAATAAAGATAAAGATTTGATTACTTAAGCACCCTCTGAAGAGGCACAAGGTCATTGAAATATTACATTGTTAATGTGAGTTAATGTCTTTTGAAGTGATTTGGGACTGTAATAAGACTTGTCACTAAGTTAGTTCATCACATTGAATATGCTAAGTTAATACATGACGCTGGCTAGATGATAGTTAAATTTCCCATACTCTGCCTAGCTCTTTCGGTGGTTGGTTGATTCTGTAAGGAAGGATTTCAATAAATCAAGACAACCAGTCCAGTCGAGGCTTGACCATCTATCGGGGGGATGTAAAAGCTTGGCCTGCACCTGCTTCCTGGAACTGCCTGCAATCCAACGACGGTACGGCGCGTGAGTTGTAGCAAGTGTGATGGTCAACGGAAACGGTAAGGAAAGCGTAGGCTTCGGTTACATGCAATAGATGAAGTAAAGGAACTGAAAGATAAGCTACAAACAGAAATACAAGAAAATAGAGGCTTACTACATCAAGGCAGGAATTACAGGAACTAATTGAAAAGTAAGAAAAATCCAATAGCTGAACTTGAAAATGAAATGGATAATGAGGACGAGGATGTAGTTTTGCCGGGTCGTACAGACCGACCTCCCAAACCTACAGAGGAAATGCTTGCATAACAAATGGAGGAATTCAATAAAAAGGAAAAACCTTTGCTCAGCTTATATGAACAATGGAAAATTAAAATCAGAGCCTCCAGAGGAGATTTAAAGAAAGACATATCAGAGTGTGATATGGCTACTATGGCAGATTAAATTGAAAAAGGTATGAATTAAATAATGAAACATGATGAACTAAGATAGAGAGTGACTTTAGCAAGGGACTTCTACGTGGACGACGGAGTCACAAGTGCGAATACGGTGGAAAGGGCCTTTCAGTTGGCATAAGAAGCAAGAGGCATATGCGCCAAAGGGGGTCTCCGTCTCCACAAATTTGTTTCAAACAACAAAGTCGATACAAAGACAAAGGTTTTTGACTTTGACTTTTTACTGGAGCATACAAGGGGATAGTTTCAGATTCAACAACACTTTACACTAAACTAACCAGGGACAGGTAGAGGCATGTTGGCTACTGTAGCCTCCATATATGATCATCTTGGCTTCCTGGCGCCATATGTTCTTACCGGGAAGAAGATCCTGCAAGAAATGTGCAGTCAAGGTGTTGGCAGGGACGACCCCCTACCTGAAATGCTGAGGCCACGGTGGGACAGCTGGCAAAGTGACTTTGCAAGCTTGGAAAATATCAGCATAGCTCGATGTTATGTACCCTTCAATTTGGGAGAAGTCATTGAAACAGACCGCACCAGCGGATATTGACTGTGCTCTTACTTGAGAGTCAGGAACCAAAGAGGAGAGATTCACTGCTCTAGTGATAGGAAAGGCCCGCGTCGCTCCCACAAAGCTAACGACTATACCAAGGCTTAAAATTGACAGTGGCAATCAGTCTCAGTTACTGTCAGCAACATGCTTAGAGAACAGCTTGGCTGTGCTAATGCAAAAGTTCTGGACAGACTTCAAGGTAGTGTTAAGCTACATTAACAACGACTTAAGAAGCTTTCATACATTCATCGCTAACATGGTCCAGAAGACCCGCAATAGCACAACCGCCCAGCACTGACATTATGTGCCCACCGATAAGAATCCTGCAGACGAAGCATCTCACGGAAGCACAGTGAATGAGCAGCTCAGATCTGAATTGTTCTCCGGGCCCATGTTCCTGTTGGAAAGTGAAATACCCACACCAGAAGACGTGATACCAGACCTGTCAAATGTGACCTCCGCAGTGGGTGAACAGAAAAGTGCAGAATATAATGATAATCAGAGATCTGCAGAGTCAAACATATGATAAAGAAATTGAACAGTTTAAGAAAGGAAATCAATTGACAAAAAAAATAACTTTACCAACTTGATGTCTTCATTGATACCACATTGTGAAGATGGGCGGAAGACTCTGCCATTCGTCTCTCTCAGATTCACTGAAACATCCCATTGTCATTCCAAAAATGCATTATGTCACAAGGCTGATAATAGCTCACAAACACAAAAAGATTAGGCATCAATGCATTTGATTGTGTTAGGAAGGATTTCAATAAATCAAGAAAACCATCAGTCAAGTCTTGACCATCTATGAGGGGTGAGGGCTACATAGTACACTTGCAAACGTACTGTGCATTATGTCCCTGTCTCTGTCTTTACACATACCCACTCTAGTTCGCCATTGTTTGGCAGTGGGCCCAGTATGTTTGTCTAGGGACAGGCTGTCCCGAGACTAAACAGAGACTAGAAACAAGGTATAGGATGCGAATGCTCAAGGCGTGTTTTACTTGGATAAACCAAAACGCCACGATGGGCAAACAAGGCAAAGCTCTCAGGACTTAGAGTACACAGTACGTAGCATCTTTGCAAACAATACCACACAAAGTCCCGGGCTTAAATAGAAACCCAATTAAAACATAGGCTACAGGTGAGAACTAAACATGGAGGGAAATACTAAACACTGGGGAGGATGAACGGACTGGAGTAGGACATGGTGCTGGAGCAGGAACCCGGACTGGAGGAGCTGCAGGGACTGGAGCAGGAACAGAGGAGCGTGTCGATGGGGCTGTGACACAGAAATGCTGGTGGTACAGGAGGGATGTGGACAGAACTACAAGCTCAGCCCCTTCAGTCCGTCCACAGCCCCCACCCCCATTACCACATGCTTCAGTGCCTGTCAAGCCCAGGGTAAATATTAGTTTTGTCGGGTGCTTCTTTCCAGCCTTGTTTCTGCAAGGAAATGAACTGATGTGCATAAATGAGAGGGTGAAGCAGGGGCTCAATCATTTAGTCATATTTGTTGGTTTTTACTTTTTCATTATTTACTAAATAAAATGTAATCTCTCGGACAGGTATTTTAAATGTGCAGTGAAAAACATGAATGATTTGAATAATTGTGTACCGTATGGGTTTTGTATGCCAGTCTAAAAGTATACCAAAATAAGTATTTTACTACCCAAAATGTAGGCAAACCAGCGTACGAGATACTACTGCATGTAAGCAAAACGTCTCATCTGCTTGCACTCCGCCAAGCTGCGATGTGTTTCACTGCTAACAAGCCGTGCTTGTTTCACACAGATGGAGGCTGACCATCCAAGGCAAAGACAGATTGTGGTATTTTAGGATGCACAGATTGGCAGCGTGAGCTCAGGGTCGGCACGGCTCCACAACCAACCCCTTCCAACCCTCCCTTCCACCCCACCCACGCTCCTGTGTCCGCCCCCCCCTTTCCTGCCCTGCTTCCTCTCCATGCTGCCAGTGCTGAGCAGGGGGTAAGTAATGAGCTGTGACCAGGTCCCACTCTCTCACTAGAGGAAAAACCCAAATGTTTACTCTGTCCAAGACAATGCACAGGGCAAACTGGGGGCCTCTTGGCTGCCGCTGCTGGGATACCTCTTGGAGGACCCCAGGGATGACATTTCTGGTGCCCATTAATTAAATCGGTGGCAGTTCAATTCATGATACTCTACTTGAACCATGTATGTGGACTGTTAGAAAAGCACCACTATTTCACTGTCTCATTCTTCACTTGCTACATCAGGTTTTCTTTTTTTTCACAACAATTCACTTGGAAACCAGTCTGCTGCCCAGCTGTTCATGTCAACTCAAGAGACCGTCATAGCCAAAGTCAGCACATTTTAGTCAACTAACAGAAGTGATTAGATAGATAAATAGATAAACTTGTATTAATCCCGTGAGGGAAATTCAATTGTCAAAGCAGCAAGGTAGTAGGAATAGGATACAAGTATATACATAAACTTTAATACAAATTTGAAAAATAAATAAAATAAATAGACAACATAGTGCAGCCTACATTATATAAAACTAAATGTTTGGTTGTGGAGTCTGATGGCTACTGGCAAAAAGGACTGGCCAAGGCGCTTTGTGGTGTGCCGAGGAGGGATCAGTCTGTGGCTGAAAGTGCTCCCCATCTGCTGAAGCTCGTCATAGAGAGGATTGGAGGGGTTCCTCAGGATAGCATCCAGCTTCCTCCTCGTCCTCTCCTCCGCAACTGCATCCAGGTTGTCGAGTTTTATTCCCACCACTGAACCAGCCTTCCTCACCAGCTTGTTGATCTTGTTTGCATCCCTTGTGTTGATGTTACCCCCCCCCCCCCCCCCCAACACACCAACACAAGGGATGCAACAAGCTGGTGAGGAAGGTTCTTAGGCGAAGGTTCTTCAGTTCCACAATGCATACTTTACACTGCTTCGGGTGATGTGCCTTTTAACCAATTTGTAAGTCTGTGAAAACCAGTGGACCAGGGATTCCCTCATTCATTTCTTAAGGGGAAGTTGTCTGATCCCTATCGTTCTCTCACTTTCCCTATCTGTATTTATCTTCTCCCTGTTTCTCTCTCTCTCTCTCTCTCTCTTTCTCTATCTCTCGTTCTCTCTCTTTCTCTCTTTCTCTCTCTCTCTCTCTCTCTCCTCTCTCTCTCTCTCTCTGTCTCTCTGACAGTGCTGTTAGCTGTGTATTATTCATACTCTAATCCACTTCTTTTATGTCCTTGGGGCTCTCTGAGTGACCACTCTTAAGCCTTCTCACATGGAGCATCGTATGTATAATTCATCAGCACAGAGGACCACAGGCATTAAAAGAGCTGGAGGAAGAAGATGGAGATGGAGATGAAAACACAACTGAAATAAAAGACTTGAATGTTTAGGTCCTTTATAGGTCCAACCAAGCCTACCAAACTTCAGTTTTTCTTCTATGTCCATTCAATAGCTTTAAACCGCTGTTTCCTATTGAGGATATGTTACATTTCCAATGAGGCAGATAGGGATGTTTTTAAAACTGCTGTAGAGATGAGTGTCAAAACCTTACTCAACGACCAGCAAATAGGCACTTATTCTGCATGCTTAAGTGACCGGTCTTTAAGGATGTGTCTGGTTGATGTTTTGATCCTGTGTTCATTCATCAGTTTCTGTGCTCCTCTCCCTGGCCATCATAGATGTCAAAGTCAAAATTTTGCTCCCAACATTTAGCCATTCAGATAGTTTAACCTTTTTAGGTTGACACTGATTACTTAAAACCCTGGGTGTCAGAGATCATGTGGGTGTCTTTTGTCAGAGATAATGTATCTCTCTTGCGGTGTCCCAGAAAATGACCTCTGCTTGATTGCCTGTTTTCACTGCATGTGCGTGTTATTGTGCGTATACCACTGGGATGAAATGGGTCTCTCCCTCCCTCCTCCCATACGCACTCGTCTGTTTTGACATGTGCGGAAGAAGTGATATTACGCTTCCTGTGAGATGGTGAGGTGAGGAGGTGACGTGTCTCCTCATCCATCATAAGCTCCGACCCTATCATTGTGCTCTGTCCTCATGTCACTCATCCCTCAGCCTTGCAAGCCTGTACATATTTCATGCATATCAATGCATTGTTTTGACTGTTAACTCCATGTCATCATTTTAGCCCTCTTGGAGTATCAACTGTTATTTACTATGGTTGTTATGGTTACCATTCAAAGTTTTTCAGAGCATTGATATAAAATGGTGGTTACATTTTTCTTTAACTGGATCTACTTCATAGTCCCATTATAAAGAATTAAGGGAAACCTGCCAGCCAAACAGAAAAGAGTGGGTTTTGTCTCCATGGTTATAATATAATGTAATGACATAGTATATTGTATTACAATATAGCACAAAATAAATAGTGTTACTGATGCTCCTCTTAAACATGTTTTTTGTGGGTCACGACTGCTGTCATAAGGCATTGTGCCGTTCTGGTAATGTTATTATCATCTCTCTCTGGCTCCTTCTGAGGGAGTGCCTCTTGTTCCATGGGGGTTCCTCTCAAACAGATGGCAGGTGCACAATATCTTAGCTGGCTGCCCCACTTCAGACAGAGACATCCGCCGTCCACTGTGACAGTGCTTTCAATATTTCAGCAGCCTTACAATCAGCAGGGGAGTTTTTTTTCTTTTGTTACATACAATTTTTCATTTCATACGGACATCAAGGTCTTCCAACATCTTCTTGCTAGCAGACTCAAGAACAGGCAAAAGGTTACTTAAAATCCACAGAGAAACAAAGTATGAAAACGGTGTATTTTACCCTTCGTGTTCCAACCAAAGCTGACCTTGTAAGTTACATTCTTCTGAAGTATGAATCCCCTCATAACATTTATTGAGAGGCTGTGCTCACTGTGGTGATTCAAAAATGTTGAGGCACAATTGATCAGAGCTCTTTGAAACATCTTATTTGTAATTCCTTGGTTGATCAAATAAATACAGCTATAGAGTCCCTCTGTCTGCAACTTGTCCTGAATCCAAGTTTAAAGCTTCACTGAACACTACATACATAACCTAATGTCACAATTTGTGTTTATACGTGACAAATGCTATTCAGTGTTCAGCAGATCATTTTTATGTGTATTTGCCTGTACAGTGCAGCCTAACGACATACTGTACATGCGCAATTTCAACTTTCTTTTTGTCTGCCAAGTGTAAAATATTCTAATTAAAACACAGTCTGTCACATCTGCAGAGTGAGACTCAGTGTACTGTGAAATCCCACCTTATTGGGATTTCAGCGCTTTGCTTTACGTCGTTTACACCTCCAGAAGGACAGATGTGCTCTCCGCGCTTGGGGGGGCTGAGAAGCTCATAAAACAGCACAACTGCTGCAGCAACCAGAGCCAGAGTGAGTGTGAGTGTGAGTGTGAGTGTGGGGGGGGATCTACAGGAGGCCACAGCTGGAACTCCCAATGCCACTAATACTCCAGCATGGCTTTTTCCTTCCCAATTAAGATGTGCTTTTGTTAATGGCTGCTGTTGTGTGTGTATATATAGCTGAGGTGAGACTGATGCAGCTGTAGTGGGAGGGGGAGGTGTGGATGGCAGTGGAAGATATCTTCACTTCTTTTCAGGGGCACGCCATGACTGGGTATTGTGGTGGGACCACAAAGGGGAATTTTACAGGCTTCAACATAACCTTGGTACAAATCATGCTCTACTATGTGTAGTCAGTATCAATCCTAAATAAAAGACATGCACTACTTCCATCCTGCTGATGTCTAGCATAGGCACGATCACTTGATGGAAGTAAGTTCTCAGTTTATGGCATTATGTGCATTAACATTTAGTCATTTAGCAGACACTTTTGTCCAAAGCGACGTACAAGGGATAAAAATAACTGCATGAGGATTGTGAAGGAACAATTATAAGTGGAAAAAAGGAGTGTAATTCTCTAATGCTTTCATCCGGTCTAAAGATGCCGGATGAGATGGAAATCTGACTCCTGATGGTTCTGTATTGATTTGTGCAAGATGAAACCGTGGGGTCGTCAGCCTTATGCAGAATCCAAGCAGCACAACATCCCTGTGGCCAAAACCAGTAGCGAAAGAAGAAATGACTCATTCACAACGATCACTAAGCTCCATACTTTAGAGTTATACACTGTGTTAACTGTGGTTACAGATGCTCTGAGCATACAGCCATTTCTGTAGCAGCCCTGACAGCTGGATAGCTGTCATAGATAGATGGATCTGGGACAAACTGAGATTCCACAGCAAAATTGAAAATATTGAATGCTGCTATTCAGCAACGGTGCCCATGACACCGCCTTGATCTTAATGTGCCCCTTTCCCCGGGACCAGATTGTAAATTTTGCATGAAATAATCCAAGTTGTCTGTTCCATCATACATCACTGGCGTAACAGAAAGGGTGGTCGTCATGGAAACCATGTACTTTTCCACACAACTGAGGAGCATGGACATTTGTATTCAAATATGCATAAGAAAAACAATGTCATATTTCAGAATTACACACAGCTTGCAATATCTCATCCATTTGTTCAAAGCCTGCTCAAAGTCACCTAATGCATAATCACTTGACTTGTAATTCCTGCCAATACAACAACAATAAGGGGTTTTGGATTATGCTTGTGCTTATTTTTCAGACTCTATCCAAACTTCCATTCCTGAAAGACACGCCTGTTTATTTTGACCCTTCATTTGATGAAATTCACAAGCAGACACCAATATTTCTATGTCCCTTAGACCTGTTTCTTGAGCACTGGCAAAGGTTGACGTTTAATAACATTGGCAGTGACTGTCTTTATTTTTCAGAAATGTATGTGTCAGCCCAGCGTGCTAATGCTGTAGAGCTGTATGTTCCATGTAATAGACTGATTACTTATCAATATTTATATTGGAAATATGGTTTGATTCTAATTGTTATATGATTATTTTCCTCCTATTCAATGATGTCTCAGATATATAATCCATGCTGTCCTTTTAACATTCAAACCAAAAGTCAAATTAGAACAAACACTGAGCTCACCTATTTAAATTTAATCTCTGAGATCACCCATTTAGAAGTGAAATGAAACAATTGAAAGAGCCTATAGGTGATGGATTCAGGTTAACACAAAAGGGCAGGCAGAGACTTTCTCATTTCATCCAGCTAAAATGCTCAGCAGTCAACAACTGTCTACAACTTGGTTTAAAGACGGAGGACTGAGTCGAAAGTCACACAGGTTTTACTTGATTGAAAGGACATCATGGCTTTCCCTGTGGGGTTTAGTGACATTCAGGGAGGGTTGGGAAGCTTACTTCTGAAATGTAATAGGTTACAGATTACTAGTGACTCCGTTAAAACTTTTATAAGTAATGTAACTATTTTAACGACTTCATCAAATCAATGTTATTAAATTGAATTACTTTCGATTACTTTTTGATTGGCAAAGGAGAGGCGATGCAAATTCAAACAAGTGAACGGATCAAGAACGGTGTGCAAAATTTTAGCGCAAAGCATCAGAATGAATGTTATATTCTACATAAAAGCTTTACCAAAAACAATATATTTGGATGAGACTCCTTTGTGATCACCAACATTTTGGTTAGTAACAGTAATATAATTACATGTGTTTTTCTCAGTAACTGTAACAGATTACAAACTCAGTTACATGTAAGTTACTCCCCAACCCTGGTTACCTGGTTATGTGCTACAGGGAAAGCAAGTATTTGTGCGAAGAGAAGGCCAATGCCAGCCTTAGGTTGGTGCAAGTATTTGTGCAATGACAATGCCAAGCTATGGTTGGTGCAAACATCAAGAGAAAGGTTTGGTGCAAATGTGGCACAACCTTTCAGACAATTTATTCTGAAAGAGCTGATCCCACATATGCTAAACATCCACTGTCCCATTCATACACAAATGTGAAGTATATGACCCTTGGATTGTAAGTGCTTCTGTAGTCTTCATTTTTAGAAACATATTGATACTCTCTGTCAGCCAGACATGTTTGAAAGTAACAGCTTTTATAATTTATTCATAAATTATTATATGTACATATAAATAATGCATGACATGTAAAGCATATCAAAAGTGCAAAATGAAGTATGTCCAAGCAAGCAAACCAGCCAAAGAAGTAACTCACATAGGACTATTTTTGTTATCACAGCTATACACATAAAAACATCAAAGTTTGCTTGTTATTTCTGTGTAAACGGCAGTCGATTTTGGGTCTTGATTTATTTGCCACAGGTAAGCTAATAAGACCTGATATTTCCTGAGTTTGAACTTCTTCTGTGGATGCCCCTACAGCGTACTATAGATTTATCTCTCAACGTATTTGGGTCAACATCAAAAATGACAACAAACAAAAACACAAAATTGTGCAATACATTTTAGCAGAAAATACTGTATAATCAATTGTCATGACATAGTGCTTTGCATATCATGCATAAAAAAACCTAAAACAAAACGAGCACACTGAAACAAATACTTTTTTTGCAATAACGGTCTGTGGTCCCATGCCATAATTCCATTATTACTGTTTAATGTACTGCTTCCTATGTGATGTAGATGCCCATTAGGCATAGTTGCTTAATGGTGGTCCTTGGCTTTGTGTTTTGTTTTCTTCCCATCTCAGTAAAGAAGCCATGTCACCAGTGTGGAAAGAACGGTTAGCATTATTGTTATTTCATAAGACAAGCTATGTTGAAATGCCTTGCTGTTTCCACCACAGAGTTCAAATAAGCTTCCCTCAAAGTTCAAGCTCCTGGATTGCTGTTTAAGTTGGTCCCAGACCTCAGTTGCTCCTTCTTGGCAATCTGCAAGAGCTGTTGTGGCACAAGAGTGAAAGTCATCCCAGTACCTGCAAGATAAATAAAAATAAATAAAAATAAAAACATAAAAAGAGAGCGAGTGTGTGTGTGTGTGTGTGTGTGTGTGTGTAGACAACCTGCTCTTAATCAACAACCAATAGGTGACCTTTCCAAATTAGGGGATGGATGACCTATCCAGTTTCACACAAAGAAATGCCATGACTATAACTTTGATTACATTGTCATTTTTGATTCATTTAATGACCAGGCTATAACCAATGTGTTTCAGAATTATAATGTGCGCTACAGATTCGCCTATGGATTGCTTTAGTCCTTAGGGATGATGAAAGTGATCAAGAGAACACAAATACTGGTGAAGCAACTGGTCAGTCGGCCATCCCCATTTAACCATCAATGTACAATGTAATTCAGTCAGTCAACAAATCACGCAAATTACCCAGACTGGTTTACCTGGCTATATTTAATGACAAACATGTCCAATTCAGTAAAACCAAAACGCATCGTAACTCTAAATCTGGTTTATTTGTCATCGTATGATGAGTCGATTCCTGCGGTGACGCAGACTGAAATGTGCTTGGGCCATCTGCCTCTTTCTTGGCGAGGTCGCCATGGACCTGTCCCTAGTTTCGCCAGCGCCCACTCACTCTTTTTAGTCAAACATTCTCAAAGATAAAAAGCGTTTTATGTTATAAATGTTTCAAAATCAAAAAAGGCTTGAATTCCAACGGGTGTCATACATACCCGCAGAGGGTCTGAAGGTTTTCTCTGTCGTTGAGGGCCTGAGGGTAGTTAACCATGTTTCCCCCAAGGTTTAGCAAGCAGTCAGAAAAACCTTTAAATACCGCTTCACATGCCACTGCCGCATCTACAGAGTCAAATTTAGAAGCTGAAAAAGATTAATGAAATGAAACAGAAATGAACGTCTGAAAGCCTTGGTGTTAGCACTTATGTACACCTTTAGTTTCGGTCAAAGCTGAAACTTTTCTTAACAATATGTTATGGAATAGCAATTTATCCTAAATGTAACCGTATACAGAGTAGGCTAAAACTGCGTGACTTTAGCAAACGCATAGCAAACTATGCGTAAAGTTGGTTTACTGCACTGGATACTCACAAAGCCTACCCAGCCCAGCTCCATCTAAATGTTGCACTTTAGTCAGAAGTACACTTAGGTTTCGAAAGACATAGAGTTTAGTAACTTAGATTACAGCATATAGGCCTACTTATGTGTGGTCAATTGATTTCTGTACAGTAAAACGCCACATGAAATTGGGTATAGAACACTAGAAATTCCAGATGGGGTCGGTGCAGGGGTGAAGTTGTGATTGAATCGATGACTTGTTTCTTGCAAGCAGAATTGGCATCAAGTTAAGTTAAGTGTTCTGCATTTGTCATGGATCACAAAGTGTATTTCAGTATTCTGCCTTGTTCAGATCTACCCATCGCATAAAACAACTGCAATGTGTAAAATAGGCCTAAAGTTTCGTGAAACAAAGCATGCACCCCCAGATTCTATTGAGACTACAAAATATTTCAAATGTGTTATACTTGGGGATTAACTTTTGAATTAGTGAATTGTAAACTGTAGGCCTCTGTTGTTATTAGGCTAGGTAATTTATTTATGTTACCGTCGTATACGAGTATATTATAAGACAATCAATGATGTCTTCATCATAATTTATTAGGCTTTGTTTATATTCATGAGATGAACTCATATATTTCAATATTTATCCATTTCAATCTATTAGCCTCCAACATTCCATCAACGCCATCTGTTACAAGACATTATTTTATTTGTATAATAGATTTAGATGGGCTAGGCTAGGCTATATCAAAAGCCCTGCGCCAGACAGTCCCCATAGTCATGCCACAGTTTTATGATACTTTACTGTCATAAACTTATATCTAATATTCAACATTCCATTCATAGCCTTCTGTTTATTCAAATATATTTAAGGATGCGTTAAAAATCCGATGGAAAAGTAAAAAGTCTTACCCATCATTTCCAGAAAGAGGAGTAAAAAGATACATTTATTGGCCAAACTTAATCCCATCGTACAATCAGTTCAACCACTCGAATATGACGTGTTGCATGGAAACACAAAGAATTATATCAGAAGACATGTCCGATGAGTTCAGTATGCCATAAGTCCTCCTGGTCGTCTTCCGGCTGTCTCCGCAGTCGATAAAGCGAAGTGCAGCGTGAGCGGTAGTGCACATCACTAGAGGAGGGTGGAGTTGCCAGCGATGATTCAGTGACGTAAATATTAGTCGGGACGCACTCCCTCCTACACCCTCCAACGCTTTCGCTGTTTCTCTTCCCAAAAGGTCACGAGCTCGAGTGGTTAAAGCAGGAATCCGTGAGTTGTGCCATATGGACATGTGCGTAGACACTTTTGGTGATTGGTCATTTGACAGGTAAACCGACAGACTGTTCCATCGTGAGATACTCTTCGCCAGAACTCAATCCAAAGAGGAGTTATGCTGAATATAACGGGTGCATTTGGCTGGCTGCCTATCTGCTCTGGAATGGTCCCGTGCTGTCTGACCGCGAGTGCGCCCTACCGCTGTGTGCTAATTGAGTCCCTTGACATTTGCTGCCCAGATTGCATTCACCACTTACAAATACAGGATACAGGAAGGGGGGTTATGGCAACCTAAACAAATCAACATGACATAGAAAATACTTGTGTCCAAAGAAATGTGCAAATACTAAGAAGAATTGATAATCGTGTCTGTGTGTGTGCTCACACAGGTTTGTACGTTTGTGGGCTTACCATTGAAGAATAAGAAGCCCCACCATCCTCCACACTAGTGGCTACAGATGACAAAAGATTTCTGCTCGATGTCGGCACAATGTCTCCTGCATAGTTGTTAAGGATGTGTGAAAATGAATTGGGTCATTAACTTCCCCACAGTGTAAATTAAAATATCTATTTTGTAATAACGATGTGTTAAAGACAGCTTTCTTGGCCAGTTCTAAAAATCTATAAGAAGTGCTGCTACTCTCTGAAATGCAGTAAAAGGTTCCTCAACCATGGATCTTTTACAAGTTTCCTACATAAAACCTACATTTTCTGTGTACATAGTTACCATTTCCCACAGAAGAATTCCTTGATATACCAAAAGATACCAAAGGGATTCAGCCAACAGATGCTTCAATGTTTGTTCGTCTTAGTGTATCTGAGGGAACATACAAAAAATTACTTACAAAATTAAAAATCCACTAACCGTAGGCGAGACACCAACAGATGCCTTCTGACTCAGATCATTAGAACGGTCACCCGAGATATATTCATTCAATTAATTACCCATGTTTCATATGTATCCATTTAAGAAAGAGTTTTTTTTAAGTGACAAAGTGCAATTAGAGCAAGACGTTGAGCCAACTTCAATACTGCTGTAAGACAGAATTTCACTTAATAAACCAAACTGAATAAAGAGACCAATTTAAAAAAAATGGCAGTTCTAACAATAATCCTTCTGCAATGCTGCCATCAGAAGTCTCAGCCATCACATTCAGAGGTCTTGTGAGGGTTAGTAAGAAACATCTCTGTCATGGTGTGTGTCAGAGGTAAACAGTGTCTTTGTTGAGGTGGATGGTAATGGCCTGCCTTCATTTGCCATTTTTATGGGATGGGGATATTGCCTTTACCATGAAATGGCGAGGAATTAAAATGATAATCTAATTGTTTAAAGCACTTGAGACTGTAAACAGAGATTGGATATTAAATCAGAATAAATGGCTGGTTCTTTCATACTGCCCTATAACGTAATTCCACTTAAAATAATGAACAAGTCATTTTCTCTACATGATATCCTAAATAAAGACAGATTATCCCTGGTTCAGGGACTGTGATTGTCACTGTGGGTGTAGTAGCCTGTGACAGGTTGGCTTGTGATTGGATTGTGTGATTTGCTGTGGCATATCATTAAAGCTATGTATCTTATTCTCCATCATTTCAACTGCTGCTCAATTGAAGCATACTCTTATATGCTGAACTGTTGGACTGTAACAGATGCCAGAAAGTAACTCTGGGACTTTAGAAGACACACGAGGCACAAAGATCAAACACATTTTCAAAACTACTATGGTTATTTACTTTCTAAACTTTTGTAGTGATAGTACATTATTTTCAGTGGATGTGTTATATTGTGCTGCTGTGTATGTTCTTGATAATTCTATCACTGTTATGGAAAAAAACTACCACATTACTTCAACAGTGAATAGACAAGGATTTGGAGTGTCGATGACCTGTAATCCAGCACCACACACACCAAAGATATAGAAGGGGAGGGGGCAGCTAGGGTAGATCTGGGCATCTGAACACAACTGACAAGTATAGTTCATGAAAACCACCATGGGAGGGCAATGTGCTTCACCCTCTCTGTAGCTGGCTTTCCAAGAACAAGTTCCACGTGCTGTGATCACTGCAACTGTCTGTGGGCTCTGTCTGCTACCATCTCAGTGACAGGAGTATTTCTATATTTGGAATTGTTCTGATTATTGCAAGGCCTTCACCGTTGTCTTCTATTAAATGCCAATGCTTTGGTGTGGACTAAAATGTTTTAGTTTTTGGATAAACGTTAAGGTAGTCACACTAATGAGAAAAAAAAAAACTAAACCTGAAACAACTGCGCATTCATGTAATGCACGTAGGCACCGTGCTGTTTATTGTAAACCATTGGCTGGGAGTGATGAGAAGTAACATGTAGGCCACTGGCAATTCTGCAGGTCGCAGGTCGGGCTTGTACTGTTACATAAGCTCTTTGCAGGTGAGGACTGCCCTCTAGTGGTGGTTTAAACAGAAATGCACAACTCAGCATTTCCTCCAGCATTCCTTAAGGCACCCACTCAGTGACAGAAAGCTTCATGATAGGTGGAAAATGAATCACAATTAATAGCTAATATTATTTTATATATCATTACCCAGCCTTATGATGTCAGCCATGATAATTGCAATCGCTTTGTTCATCAGAGAAAGTAACAACCTTTAACATTTACACCCTACATCTCCCAGGGTGTTTCTGCTAAAAAAAAACATTCATCTAACATGGCAGTTAGACAGGATTAGATCAGTGATCCTGATGAAATAATATAATATGAATATACAGCTTCAACACCTTACTGGTGCCTCACTGAAGCCCCATTTAAACAGCACAATGTCGATGTATGTTCACTGTGAACCTTTAACAGGAACATTCATTAACAAAATAATGTAGGATTAGCCCCATTTCACCTGCATTATAGTCACAGAACCGATTTTCATTATTGTCACCTGCATGGATGACTGCTAACACCATGTTTTCAGTCAAAATAGCAGCTATGGCTGTAGTGGGAATCTATTTGTGTGCTATTGCGGGGGCCTTTTGATAAATTGTGAAATGGTTTACCATAGACTCAGAGGGGAGATTTTCTACCAGCAACAATCTATAAAAGGTGTATAATTCAGAAAGTTTCCTTCAAAGGATCAAACCATTAAACACTCTAGGGGGAGATCAATCAGAGAGAATGGTGAATGACAAAGCACCCACTGATGAGCACATTCTAGTTGGTTAGATATCATTGTTTGCCCTGATCGCACTATCTCTCACTGATGACAGAAGACCAGAGTTATATGCTATGATAGTGAGGAATTATACTGCTGCTAGAATATGTTTTCTGTGTATCAGCAGTTTTCACTCTGAGTCAGTCGCCACAACTTATTACAAGGACCAGGCCAACCAGATGCCATACAAGTTTGATAACACAGATGACAGAGGGTGTGTGTTAGAAAATAATGACAGCAACTCCTTCTTTCAGAGTATCAATGGATCTTTTAACTTCCCTTTCACTTTCACATGTGTCCCTCAGAGTATAGGTGATGAATATGTATAGCTGTGAAATGCTTTGTTTGAAGGTATGCATTTGCACTTGGTTTGGGTTCCTGCTATCCTAACACATCTATCATTATCTGTAGACTACTGTTGTTTAGTCTGTAGTTTTTACCTGGCTGGCCTAATGTTTTGTGGCTATTTTGATGGAACAACACACCCAATGAAAATAAGAAACCTATGATTAATTTTAAATCCTGGAAGATGAGAGGATAGGAATGTCCAGGCAAGTAGTAGAGTAGTAGACTACTTTAAATGTATGGGATTAACCACAAAACAAGCCAAGTGGAAACTATAATGAAACAAATTGTTTGGCACACCGAAAATGCTCCTCTGTTAATGTTGAATGTGACCCGCACAAACACATTAGTAGTATTAAGACGATTTGACTTTTGTTACTGAAAAAGTGGAGTTAATCTGAAAGGGCTAAAAATTACATGTTAGCCTGTAATATATGGCTACACCCTAGTGCTAACATCGCTCGTTTGATACAAACATTTACCTAAATGATTTTCTTTTTGGTAGTTGTTGTTTACGTCTACACAGCACAGTAGGCTAGGTCATTTACTTATATCGATTTGGGTTGACCTTACAGGTTAACAGAAATGCAATTTCTTACTTTTCAGGCTATCACTCAGATGAGTGATGTTCTCTGTTGCACTGTAACGACCAACAGGTGTTCGTCTCATGTGATGGGCTGGAGGCGCCAGAGCGCGAGGCTGAGTGAAGATTGCATCACCGTCACAAACATGGCATCGAAAGAAAACTTTTAAAGTACCGATATACACTTCTTTAACCAAGAACGGTACAACCCCCCTACCTGCATTACGTTTGTGTTACAAAACCTCGATGCCAAAATGCATAATCGAGTTGGCTAACAGACACATATCACTGATGACGGGGGCAGCGTAACAACTTTTTTAAGCGTTAGGTAGGTTAGCCGTTTCTTGGCAACGTAGGTTTATCAACATGAGATAGATTAACATAACTTCTGCAATAGCCTATTTATGGGAAATCATGGAATGTTATTGAAATGCAAAATATAAGTTAAACTCTCTGAAACACGAGTCTTCACTTCATGCGGTAAAAACGTTTTCTTCCGCGCAAGACTACGATGTGTTGACTAACATGAATATTAAAGTTGGTCCTTAGTGGCTGAATCTTCGGGTAACTTGCAGGCCTACACAATAGTCTGTTTATAGAGTCAACTAACTGTTGCTGTGTGAAACTTCAGACAATCATCCCCCACTCTGTGACGCCACTGAAGCAGTTTCAGACAGGGAAGATAACAATTTGGTAACTTCTCCACCCCTCCTCCCAGCTCGATGGAGACCCCTCCCGTAGAGATGCTCACATGCTGAACCGCAGTGGTAGCAGCCTCAGTAACACGTCCCCTTGGAGACTAGGAGCAACACGTGATGCGTCTACTTATCAGGTTTAGTGAGCAGCGCCTAGGAACGACCTAAGTGGGAGAAAGAAGAAAAAGTGAGTTTTTCTTCCTCTTGTCGACTGTCGACACTCTCCATCGTGGGCCTGCTTCTTTCTGAAGAGAAACTTGAGGGGGGTTAAATTATTGAGTTGACGAACTTTGAACATCATCAGAAACGCCATTTTGATTGCTCTCCGGAACAACTTTGCAGTTTTTTTCTAAGTCCATCATCTCCATTCACCATCATCTATGTCGCGGTGCAAGCAGCCCAGCCCCGACAAAGTCAAACGTAAGTAGGCTAGTTTTAAAAGTTTGCCAATGCAGGAGGCATCTTTTGGTTTCGTATTTGCCATACATATTGACAGATGTTCAACGAAATGACTTTGTATGAGAGAACTCAAGTTAAGAACAGATTGAAATGAGATGTGAGGATAGTTTTCGTTTCAGGTCGGCAGCGCTTCCTAGTTCCACTCTCATCCATAGTTTTATCGCCTGACTACAGGAATTTGACTGTCCGTCCTTTGCGCACATGTATTTATAACTACCTGGGCTGCGGTAACTCGAGATGGGGGATTGGAGGATATGTTGTATTATACTTTTGGTGGTTGAATTTAACTTGTAGGCCTATATTTAGACAGAATGACTGCCTGATAACGTGAGGTTGAAACCAAGTTTGTGTCGACGGAGCGGCGAAGCATCCACATCTTTCAGTGTACTTTGATCTGAGCCAACGTGTGGGGGGAGGTGGGGGGTGAACACGCGTCCTTTTTACGTTTTGACCTTGCAGAGATGTTTTCCAAATAGTTTATTTGAGTTGTCTTCAGTTTGTCTGTTTATAACATATATCGTTATCATCATCTCTTTATTGTGACTTTTGAAACTCGTCAAGTAAAAGGGATATTTAGGAACAAATGTCGTCCCAAAGTAGGAAGTATAATACGGGCGTCGATTCAACGGCGCGAGTTTCCTCATCAGATACTCTCCTCAAAGATGGAACTAAACATGGAAGATGTCATTGCTGATTGGTAGAGAATTTAACACGCGAACTCCTGTTTGTCAGGTTGAGTCCAACCGACGAAGTTGTCGACGTGGTGTTACAGTTTGTAAACAAGTTGGTACTTTTATGCTGTAGAGAACGTGAAGTTGCAGTTTTAGTACATGTTGTACACAATGAGTGTCCTGCTTCTGGCATTTCGATCGCTCTCCTCCCATCTTTTTTCTCATGATCGTTTAACTTTCGAGAGTCAGGGAAGAGCAGAGTGCAGATCCGGATGAACAGTTCACATTCCATTACGAAATTCTACACGGGTCTCCAGGAGGCCTAGGGAGGCAGTATCATCCACTATTTTACTACAGCTCAGCGCTGATTCTTAACTGATTCTTAAACCATCAGTTTGTAGGTGATGTGCATTAAGAAACGCTGTCGACAGGTAAACGTTGAATGGAGTGATTGATATCTACACCATAATGTTATTTAAGACATTACCTTGACCTAATGATGGATGGTTTTAAAATAAGTTATAATGAAGTCAATCGTAATTGCCATAACTCCCTTTACAGTTTTGTCCTTTTTAAAGGACCACACATTATTCTGAAGCAGTACTAGACCTATAACTGCGCCTCTCTATTCTCCATTTAACTCCAGTGAAAAGGGTACTTGCACAATAGAACTAGGTGTTGGGTGGAGATCTATTTGTTCGCTGCAAATCAGATGTGTGAAGCCGGTGGCAGGCTGAAAAGCCTAAGGCACATTAAGCTCAGTGGTCCAACATGAAATGGGGGGAATAATCTCCCCCTTTTTAAAAGGGCAGTCAACAGGGGATAGAGACAAACAAGCTGTTGTCAATAGGCTACAAGATCTAGCAGCCAAATGCATCTGGTAAACCCAAATCTCATTTAATTTTCAAAGCATTGAAAAACTTTGTTTGACTGGTTTTGAAATTCCACTGAAGTGAGGCACGTTCAGATGCCTGTATGAACAAATGCACATGGATACACCTGTGATGAATCTGTGACTGATCTTTATTGGAACTGAGGAGCCACACCCTTAGAACTTAAAATACAGCTTGTGAAAGGAAGTTTGGCCTGCCTCTTCACTACTTGTTGTGTATATCCCAAACGTTTCTGGTTAAAGTTTGAATGCCCAGTTTCACAAATGTGCTGTTGTATTTTGTGGTTGCCATTTCTGCTAAATGGCTAATTTGACCGGCTAGCAGGTCAAAGAGCTAACTTGTGGAGGATGGAGAGTGGTGGTTCACCTCAGTAGGCCTTTTCTCCCCGGTGATGAGCGCTCTCTTCGCTCGTCCACGGGTATGGATGGGCATCCTCTTTCGCTTGGAACCTATTTTTAACACGCCTATTTTGGATAAGATTATGTTCCCTCTCCCTCACAGGGGATGGGAGGCCTGTTTAGGTGTAAGGCATGATGTAGAATGTGCTACTGTACCTGCATGGGCTGGATAGATGTAGCACAGTTTGTGTTACTCACCAAGGATGCTACCTGGTTTTGTGTGGAGTTTTTTTTTTCTTGCAATAACTAACTGACATTTTACTTGTGTTAGCTTTTGGAAAATGAACATTGATCCTACATTATGATATGTTTCATTCTGAATTTTCCCGAAAAAGCTCAATATAGTTTGAGTAACACACAAATATCTTCCTAAATATATGTTAAACTCTTATGCTGCAACAGATAATGTTTGGCCTATTTTAGCCAATGTAGATCAAGATCCGGTGTAGTCATCTACCGTGAAACAACTTCCCTCTTAATTGGCTGCTAAAATGAAACATGCTTCTCTGCTCCACTTCTTACTGGGGTCTCAAGGAGCATCACTGATGCTAAGATGGAGAGGAGAGAGAGATGATCTGAAAATGGAGGCTGTGAATAGAGCAGGGATGTGGTTGACAGGAAATGAAACAGCCTGTGTATGAGGAAGATGGAGGAAGTTGGATACGGTAACCTCCCACTTCAGCTCTGTGGTCCTGCCTAAGGTTTTAGCATGAGTCCTGTAAACTCATCTGTCATGCATGTGTTGTTGTTTTTTTTTATTGGGTGTGCGGAAAAGAAAAGAAAGAAAGACAGACAGAAAGAAGAGAGAGCGGATTACCCACAACTCGTACTGGCTTCTCCTCTTCTCCCCCTGTTCTCCCCCTCCTCTTTTCTCCCACCCTGGCTCTGTTGCTGACTACACAGTTTTGTCAGCTGGCAGTTGCTCACAGTCTGTGGATTTGTGATAGCTTCTCGAGGTAGAACAGAGAGGGGGGAGGGTCGGTACTCAAGAAGAACTACACTTGTTGCTCATTTGGGATCAGTGCAGGGGGAGGGAGAGAGGCAGGAGGGTGGAGAGAGAGAGAGAGAGAGAGACGGAGAGAGAGAGAGACGGAGAGAGGGAGGGAGGGAGGGAGAGGGAGAGAGAGATGGGGGAGGATGGCAGGCAAAGCAGCATCGTATAACCTGTTTCTCTAGAACAGGCCATCTCCAATGTGAAGTTGACTGCCTGTTACTGGAGTATTAGTAATACCTTTGTAAGCCTAGTCATGAATGGGTGTAGAGTACGTTTTCAGTGAACAAATTTAGGTTAACATCAAGTCAGCATGTCGTTTGCCACAAAAGTGATGACCCATCAGTTATAAATAGTTCAACTTTTGTCACATGACCATATTAGAAATTGAGACCATAGTGTCATTGGTGGCTGTTAAAGGTCAAAGACATGGCTTTTAGATGAGTTCTCTGTCTAGAATACATAGGGCTGTGGGTAAATGGAAAGGGGAAAGGGGAGGAGAGAGAGAGAGAGAGAGTGGTACAGAGGGAGACAGGGCAGAATGGTGGAGAGGCATTTGGCACCCGTTGCTAATATATCTTCATCCTGACTAACAAATGAGATTCCTCTGGTACTGCCCATTATATATCAGGGATGTTTACGGACTTGGGCATCGCAGAAGTGGTACTGCCAAGTGTCTATTTTTCTGTGGCACTTTTAATGGCAGTAGCCTTGCAGAGAATCGGACCTGTGTCTCGGAGTCAGGAGGAGGCGTAGATGATAATCTGGCATGGCAGCCATGCCGAGTCTTAACAGCCAACAGCAGACTCCGAGGGAGCCGCCGAAGCTCTCGCTCGGGTTGGACAGATCCTCCTCTGTGTCTCTGAGAAGGCTGAGCAATGGGAAACAGATGTTTCGGAGCTTCAGCTCAATACTCCTCTCATAGAGCTTTCCATCCCAGACCTTACCAACACTCCAAGCATGTAGCCACGGCATTAGGCTGCCACTGTTAAGCGCTTTGGTTTAAGTTGAGTAAGAGCATCCTCAGCTGTCCTACCATTGGCAGTCAATTAATTAAGTTTAATGAGGTCAAGTTTGAAACATCAGTTATGAAGGCGAGAAACACACTGCTGTGAAAGCACAAAGCAATAATGATGGCTAATTTGATAATTGGCAGCACTTAAATTTGAGACAGTTTCATTAAAATTGAAGGACACATTTCAGAGACCTTTCTACCCTCTTCCTGTTCCAAAGTAACTCTCCTCCGTCTCTCATTGGGGACATTTCCCTCCTCCTTTGTCCCCCATCCACTATTGAAAGAAACACCTGGAGATGTTTTCTGAAAGGGGGAAAGAAAGCCATGGATGCGGGAGGATGTTAACGCTGTACTCTCGCCATCCCAAGGGATGAAGTCAAGTCGGCCAGCCCTTTAGCAGCCTATCCCAACATGCCCTGAGGTGGTGCAGACAATGGGCCAGAAATGGCCTCCTTTCAGTGATTTGAAACCCAGCCGCTCCCGTCTCCTAACCACATACACACACACACACACACACACACACACACACACACACACACACACACACACACATAATGGAGGATGGCTCAAATGCAACATGCTGTGGATTAGTGATGCTCCTGAAGCACCCTTGCAGCCCGCAGGTCTCCAAACCTGTTGGGCTCATCAGTTTTGAAAGTGTAAATGTTTAGTGACAATCATTGCTCTCTATGAGGAACTGAAGAGAAACTTTTGTGGTCAAAGGCATTTCATCTTAAGCCTGAAAGAATGGGTGAAAGGAATTGAATGTTACATCAGGGTACCTCATAGTATTCTTTCAGAGAGAGAAAGAAAAAATGAATAACATGACCTTCGGTGGGTACAAAAAAATATATAAAGTGAGGCTTCGAAACAAGGCAAAGGTCACTTGTGCCACTTGTAGCCTGGTTCGTTCCAGAGTTCCTGTAAATATTAACTCCCTTATCAGAGGGTATGAGACGTGTGCTCCTGGCTCAGAGGAATGCAATGGCGAGCTCATCAGAACAAGAGTGGCAAAAGAAAGCCAGGCTGGGTCTTATGACATGGACCTACAAGTGGAAAAAAAAAATTCACATAAACCTACACCCAACCTTATGAAGTTGTTTATAAGTGAAGTGTAAAACTTAGTTTCCATTAATAATCTTGGATTACTTAAAGGACAAATTATGAGATTCCATTTTAACTCTACAGTAATACCTCAGAGGGTTTTGTTACCTCATCCTCGTCCAGGGGGGTCAGACCCTGGGCTCTGTAAAGCGCGTCGAGACAATTTTGTTGTTTTGGCGCTAAATAAATACAATTAAATTGAAAAATCCTTTCAAAACTTGAGCTTTTCATCATGCAGTTGGATGAATCAGCAAGGGATCAGAGAAAGAAGCCTTACCTATTTTGCACTGTTTTAGTGATGGATACAATATGAAGATTCCTATGCAGTCTAATCACAGTCTGGAAGATAAGTGTTACGAAACAACATAATATTTACTGCACTAGAATAAAAGAAAAGTTTTAATCTATAGGAGCTTAATTTATGATCTCTTAATTTGTTGAATGGGTGTGCCCGTGTTGGAGCCACAGCAGTCAGAGCTGTGCTAAAGAGTGAAATGAGAGAGCAGACTGTAAGCATACAGTGTATCCAGTCTCCCTACTCTCCCTAAGCCACTGACCCTGACCGATGACCTGACACAACAGCCCTGATGGACCCGCTGACATATGATGTGTGACAAAATGCACCCAAGGAGGCCATGTTGACGAAACACACCCAAGCACAAACATGGCCCCTCAGCATCCTGCTGCCATGAGACGAGGAGTTGTTTATTACACAGGGGGGTCTGAGGGACAGCATCAAGGGTTTTCTATCAGGAGATCCGATTTGTTTGTAGGGATAACCACACAGTAGGCTAGTTAGCTGCTTAGGAGAGTTACCATGTATTGCTATTTCAATTGTAAGATGATGGTGGTGCTGGTAATCATTGCCCTGATAACGACGCGGAGCACACTTTGCTCCATGTCGTGGATTTTTTTCTTCTCAATTAATCATTTAGAAGAACCTGGTAAGGTAAATTCAGGTGTCTCCTTGAAAGCCTGTCGCTCTTGGCTTTATCCCATTGATAAGCATAGCTTTTGTTTTCTGTTAATGTGGCACTCTAGTTCCTGATTATAACCCTTGCACTGAGCAAACTGGTCTGTTTTTTGTTTCATTTGGTCTTTTTAGTTTCATTTAGTTAGTTTGTTTTTAAATGAGTGTGCAGCCAAAGGTAGAAAGCCTATCAATGCCCCTCTGCCTGTTAATCTCATCAGTGTGTTTCCGAGAGCATGACATTGTGTTTTATATATAGAGCCATCATCATCATCATCATCATCATCATCTTAAAGTGTTTACATCCAGCCCTCGTTGTTGAGATCTCTGATATATGCACACAACTTGCCCTTGAATAGAGAGAGCAATGGCATCTTGATTTTTATTGTTTGGCATTCACCCACTGGCCTATTGTGATGAGATTGACGAGGTTAAAATTGCGTTCACTTGCTTGCCTGCGTTAGTGTGGAGTCACTTCTAGATTGGTTTGGCATTAAAGGCACCCAGTGCAACTTTATGTAAACATTCAATGAAAAATAAACATTCAATTTCTAGTCTTTTTTACACGTAGTAAGTTTCAATAACTCCATACCATTACATATCGACATTCAAGGAGCAAAGATGAGACGTCGTTGTGTGGTGAGAACTGATAGAAAATCGTAAACAACAACAATCGCCGGTGGGGAGAAGCCATTTTTCCATTGACTGGAAGCCTGCTGTATTTATTGTAGGTTACAAAAAATAAAGAAAATGGCGGCGATTGTTGTTGTTATCAATTTTCTATCAGTTCTCGCCACACAACGACGTCTCATCTTTGCTGCTTGGATGTCTGTATGTAATGGTATGGAGTTATTGAAACTTACTACGTGTAAAAAAGACTAGAAATTCAATGTTTATCTTTAAGCCTCGAAAGTTGCACTGGGTGCCTTTAACTTTGGGATAATGCACTGAAACCCCAAAATGTTCATTTTGTTTTCAGTAGCATTCCACAAGGTATAGTGTTTGTTTGGCGTCTGGTTTTAGCCTACAATTGTTCAAGAACTACGTAGCATGGTGTGTGTCCAAAATAATATCTATGGCAGGCAACTAGGCTAATACAGACATGTTGTACCTGTTGTAACAAATGTGGATGGTGTGGTTAGTCATGAATAGAATCGAGGGCTGCGATCATATCATATCACAGATCTTATCTGAGATCAAAGTCACACGTTGCACGTTTTTTGTCACTCAGTGCAAACAGCAGTGCTGAAAACACTTACAGGGCGTAAATAGCAATTAGGATTTCAAAAATATCTTGCTTGTGGTCGTCCTCTCCAGTGTGATGTTTTTGTCTAGGCACCTGTTTGTCTAGCGATGTGGACATGCTGAAAATCAAATAAATGGTCAGATTGATGCAGATAATGTGAGAGATTTGTCACGTGATGCAGTATTGTGATGGGAGTTGTCTAAGAAACCTCTTCCTGTATGAGGACAAAGGATGTTGAGGGTTATGTGGTAACTGCACGGCACATGTGACTCTGGGCTTGTATGAGTTTTGCTCTGTCCAGACCGGCTCATGTGTATTCCCTAAAAGACTGAAATGAATTGCCTCCTCCAGAGAGGCAGTAGAGCTATTGCCCCCTCCCCTGTTCCTGATGAATTACCCTCTTATACAGTAGGAGCTTGTCCCAAGGCTCTGATTCTCATAAACCCACTGCTACAGCAGAGCTGCCCAAGCACAATGTGACTCTTATTTCGGAGTGGCAGTTTTGGAGTGTGTGTGTGTGTGAGGCATGTGTGTGTGTGTGTGTGTGTGTGTGTGTGGCATGTGTGTGAATGATTGAGAGAGAGAGCGCACATATATGTATGTATTTGTGAGTGAGCGAGAGAGAGCATGTGTGTGTGTGTGTGTGTGTGTGTGTGTGTGTGTGTGTGTGTGTGTGTGTGTAATGCCCGGGCCTGTTGCTGTTGTGGCAGTAGTAGACACACACTTGGTGATTGATGGATAGCCTCCTGCTGTTTCCCAGGTGTCAATCCCTCTCACACCACCCCCAATCCTAAACTTGGCTGGGCTGTCATCTGACCTGCCACCACTAGATTGGCCAGGGAACGGTCACATGGTGTGAATAGAGGGAGTGGAGACTGAATGAGTGAGTGTGTGGGTGGGGCTTAGAAGTGGTAGCCTGAAGGTGTAAGTCAGTGGATGGGTGTTTCTATGGGAACCCCAGGCCTTGGCTGATGATCTAGCTTTCTCCTATGGCTATCTACTACCTGATGGAAAAGTAAGAAAAATAAATTACATCCTTTTTCTTTCCCTCGATGGAAAATATCATTAGGTCATAAAAAGAAGGGCTACGTAATTTTGCAAAGGTGGATGTTATTGACGTGGGTTTTTTAAATGATGCAGCCACAAGGAATTGTGGGACAGCATTATCTCCTTTCCTATCGTAAAGGATGGCCCAGTGTACCCTTTTTCTAAACGAGATAAGAAAGGAAGCATTAAGGCACTTTTCCTAAGCATTTAGAGAATTTTACCAGCTCTTATCATGGCTGCCACTTCCGGGTCATTTCACTCAGTTAAAAAAAAAGTCTATTTGACCGCAACCCTGGAGTGAAGAATGATTTCAAGTCAAAGTTAGATAAAGAGAACACTCGATGGGAAATGAAAAGCTGTTCAGTTTGCACAAAGCATGATTTCAACCAATAAAACCGGATCTCTTGTGTTAATAATTTAGTCAGCTCAGTGACTTATTCGCATTCCTGTGTAAGTGTGAACATGTCTGTGTGACTCTGAGAGCAGAGAGTACTCAGAGAGAGAGAGAGAGAGAGAGTATAGAGTAGAAAAGCTGTTTGTGTGTGAGGGTTGAAAGAAACAAAGGCTGAAATGGCAGATAATCAGTTAATACGAGACTAAGAGGCTAACACAAAAAGATGCTGAGGTGAGTGCTTTAAGAAGACTCACCGAGATGGAGGTGTGAAGAAGAGGGATGGAGAGAGAGTAGATGGAGGTCTGAAAAAGAGGGATGGAGAGAGAGTAGATGGAGGTCTAAAAAAGAGGGATGGAGAGAGAGTAGATGGAGCTGAAACTATTGGAGCGTGTGAGTTTCGGGGGACTGGATGTTGCAGAAGAGGGAAAAAGAGAGAAAGAGAGAGGCAGACAGAGAGGGACTGAGAGAGAGAGAGGGAGGCAGACAGAGAGGGACTGAGAGAGAGAGAGAGAGGCAGACAGAGAGGGACTGAGAGAGAGAGAGAGAGGCAGACAGAGAGGGACTGAGAGAGAGAGAGAGAGGCAGACAGAGAGGGACTGAGAAAGAGAGAGGCAGACAGAGAGGGACTGAGAGAGAGAGAGGCAGACAGAGAGGGACTGAGAAAGAGAGAGGCAGACAGAGAGGGACTGAGGGAGAGAGAAGGAGACAGAGAGGGACTGGGGGAGAGAGAGAGAGAGAGGCAGACAGAGAGGGACTGAGAAAGAGAGAGGCAGACAGAGAGGGACTGAGGGAGAGAGAAGGAGACAGAGAGGGACTGGGGGAGAGAGAAGGAGACAGAGAGGGACTGGGGGAGAGAGAGAGAGAAAGGGAGACAGAGAGGGACTGGGGGAGAGAGAAGGAGACAGAGAGGGACTGGGGGAGAGAGAGAGAGAAAGGGAGACAGAGAGGGACTGGGGGAGAGAGAGAGAGAAAGGGAGACAGAGAGGGACTGAGAGAGAGAGAGAGAAAGGGAGACAGAGAGGGACTAAGGGAGAAAGAGAGAGAGAGCTGTGAATCACAAGGGCCTAACCAGGGGGGTGGGAGGCTGGTCAGACTGTGGGGAATACAGTAGAGAGGCAGAGGGATCTAAGCATGTAAACAGGCTCAGCGCTGCCAAAGAAACTTTCTGACCTACTTCAACTTCACTGCTGCTGTCGCTGGATTGTCTGACGTGCCGTGGCACGGCCCAGCTCGGCTCGGCGCGCGTTTGTGGTCCTCTCATTGTGCTCCGCCGAGAAAGAGGGTGGATGAAAGGGAAGCGGGGGGTGGAAAAAAGAAAACGGGAGGTAAAAAGAGAAAGATGGAGGAAGAGTGGGGGAGGAGGGGGGGGGGGGGTGATGGGCTTGAGAGGGATGATTATGAAATAATGAACAGAAGTGTACGCTTGGGTAAATCTGCAAGCAGGCTGAGTTTTAAATAGCTTGGAATGCACAGTGCTGGAAATGGGTGGCTCTGCAGTGGGCTGCGACCTGGCTATACACTACACGACCACAGCGTGTGTGTGTGTGTGCGTGAGTGTGTGTGTGTGTGTGTGTCAACAGTGGTGTGCTCAGGAGGCTCTCTGGACAGAATAAACCTCACCGTCAGCCACAGCATCACGTGTGATGAGTGTTGTGTGTGGGATGTGCTTGTGTGTTTTTGCTCCTCTGTTGCCTTAAATAACCAAACAGTGTTATTTAAAGATGCTGTGGTCTTGATCCAGGTGAGGCTGACCTGCTATGTTCCTCCCCCCTGCTGAATTGGGAATATAGTGCTGGTTAATATTTGCTTCCACACACATACACACATACACACACACACACACACACACACACACACACACACACACACACACGTACATACACAGTCGCTCATGGGGGATGGATGGGGGGGGAGGAACAACATTTGGTGAGCATCAGTTCGTCTGGACATGAGAGAACTCTCTTTGGTAGAGCTTTAAGCCTTGAAGCCTCAAACAAAATGGAGGCTGTATGCAAAAGAAGCCAAAGGTCGCGTCAGGGCCACCTGTTCGGACTGACAGCTGAGTGCAGCTTTGCCAAGGGCTTCCCGCTCCGCCCCTCACTGCTCTTACTGTTAACCCCTTAGGGGTCCTCACATCTTTCTCTCTCTCTCCTTCCTCCCCCCCTCTCCCTCTCTCTCTCTCTACACCTCTCTCCTCCCTCTCTCTCCCTCTCTCCTTCCTCTCTCTCTCTCTCTCTCTCCTCTCGCTCGTTTACTCCCTTTTCACTGTGCCTCACCCTTATCTGTTAGCTCCCTGTTAATGTTGCCTTTTCTCATGAAAAACTTTTTTTTTGTAGTAAAAAACTTGGCTCAGCTGTCTGTGTGTGTGTGTGTATGGAGTGGGGGTTTGGCGGTGCGGTCTGCTTATGCACATGTGTGTCTGTATGCATGCATACATCAGTGCATATGTGTGTCTGTATGCATGCATACATCAGTGCATATGTGTTGTTAAGATAGCGTGCAGAAAAGAGACGCGACATGGGGAAGTTGAGCCCTAGTTTTGAGAGGCAAACAGCGGCAGAACCAGTCAAGCCAGACTCTCTCTCTCTCTCTCTCTCAT
>NC_137923.1:1488888-1493888 GCF_963457725.1 Sprattus sprattus | reverse complement strand
TCTCTCTCTCTCGCTCTCTCTCTCTCTATCTATCTATCTCTCTCTCTCTCTCTCTCTCTCTTTATTTCTCTCTCTCTCTCTCTCTCTATCTATCTATCTATCTATCTATCTCTCTCTCTCTCTCACTCTACCTCTCTCTCTCTTTCTCTCTCTCTACCTCTCTCTCTTTCTCTCTCTCTCTCTCTCTCTCTCTCTCTCTCTCACTCTTTCTTTCTCCCTCTTCACTGTCTTTTTGTTTTGTGCTCTTGCTCGAGTGAGGTCTTGCCTTGCCTGTTTGGGGCTGTTTGCTCTTGTCCTCTCCTGCTCCCCCCCCTCCTCCTCCTCTCCTGGGGGTGGGCCTCGCTGCTCCTACTCTGTACATTGCTATCAATGGAAACACCCACAGCTGTGGCAGATAGAGCAGCAGGGCCTGCAAGTTCTCTCTCCCCAGCCCTCTCAGATTGCCCTAAACAGGACTCGCAGGGTTTTCTGCCGCGCGATGCTCCCATTGGTCCTAGTTCGGGTTGCTACCCAACTGGCTGGGCCCGCATGTTGGCCTCGGAGAAGACCCCTCTGCAGACACGGTCTCCCTGAAGTAAGAAAAATGACTGGAGAGAGAAACATACCAGCTGGGTTGCCTTTTTAGCAGTTCAGTGCTCCCAGCTCTTCTGCACATATTCTGCTGCTGTTGCAGATTTTGCGACGGAGTGGGAACTTAAAGGTCGACTTTGACCTCAGTTTTGGGTAAACATAGGAAGAGGCTTTTAAGAGTGATGAGTTGAACAAGGCAGCAGTCTGCCACCCCCCAAAAAAAAATCTAATATTGTTCCTTTTTAAGCAAACAAGACCCTAAAAAGAGAAAATGGTGGCGTTACCGCACCACGCGGGCTTTAAAGGCTATATCGACTGCTACCTATTTTGCAGATGTGTGCGATTTACAGACAAACTCAAGCCACAGAGACTCAGAGAACTTCCTGGAATGTGCAAACAGGCACCACGCGCATGTACTAAAAGAGGAAGTGTCCGGAGAGGTCCTTCCTGTGGGTGTAGCTCTGGCTCTGGTTGAGGGGGGCTGCCGTGTGTGATCCTGCGCTGCCTCAGTGCGCCTGTCAGATCAGCAGGACCCCCCCCCCCCCCCCCTCTGGTCCTCCTCTCGCCACAACCACCCACATCCTCTCAGGAAACAGTCCCAAACTCCGCAGGGTCTCCTTTTCGTGCACCCCACCCCCCCCCCCCCACGCTATTAGCCATCTTCCTCATCATGATGGAGTAGGGAGGGATGGGATAACATGTAGCTCCTCATGGTATGATGAAATGGCTTACAACTGAAACCCCAGCTGTGTCACAACTACAAGACATTGGAATATGTATGACTGCGTTTATATATATATTGGAATTATTTGTATGACTTGTCTCATCTGTGTAATGAGGGATACTGCTGGACTGTGTTGAACAAGTGTGGTTAATTCTGCTGTGACATCCACAGGAAATCCATAGCTGTTTCCGATCCTCTCTGATGCTGTGACTGTAACTCTCCCTCTTGCTCACTGAGCCCTGGCAGCTGGTCACACTGTTTAACATGCACAGGTGCTGGACATTAACACTCATCACTCACTCATGTGCTCTGTTTTTTGGCGTTTTCTTTGTTTGGTTTTGTGTTGTCTCTTGTAGACATGAACAGCAGCTCCAGTGAGCAGACGAGTGTTGGAGGCGGGGCCAGCGCTGCCATGCCAAAGGACATGGTCCAATCAGAGAGCACACACCAGCACCTCCAAGGTGAGGGAATGGAGTGAGCTGGCCTGATAATGATGGAAACGGACACACATGGGCCAGCTCCGCTCAGATAAGGCCAGATATGACACCAAAGGGGGGGGGGGGGGAGCGATACACTGTTGCCATGACACCAAAGGGGGGGGGGGGAGAGCGATACAGGCCAGATATGACACCAAAGGGGGGGGTTGAGGGGGAGCGATACACTGTTGCCGTGACACCAAAGAGGGGGGGGGGGGAGCGGTACAGGCCAGATATGACACCAAAGGGGGGGGGGGGGGATTGGGGGGGAGCGATACACTGTTGCCATGACACCAAAGGGGGGGGGGGAGCGGTACAGGCCAGATATGACATCAAGGGGGGGAGAGTGATACACCGTTGCCTTTTCTATCCTCTACTCAGGGCCATCATGCCTCCTAAGTCGGCACTTATGCAATGAGTACAAGGCTGCCTCTCTGTCAAGTGGTTTATGACTTCTTAGCACGGCCTATTCCAACATTTGAGTGGCCAGGGAACAAAAAGAGTCCAAAAGTCAGTCTTCCCGTATCCACCATGTTCCCAACAAGGGCTTCTCTTTTTATCAGTGGGTTGATTGCCGCCGCCCTTACCTTTGCTCTTTAGGGAAGGCCGACAACGAGAACGAGTCGCAAAGCGCTGAGGAGGCGCTCCGGGAGGAGGAGGAGGATGTAAACGCCCGAGAAGGAGACCGAGAGATGGAGGAGGTGAGGCGCGGGGAGGAGGGAGGAGACCTGACCCCCATCAACTCCATGATGAACACGGTCATGAACGCGGGGCAGATCAACGGAGGCGTGGACCCCATCTCCTCCACCACCACGACGCCCGTCAAGACGCCCAGCAAGTCGTCCCCCTCTGTGAATCGCACGGGGAGAAGGAATCAGGTATGAGCCTCACACACACACACACACAAACATCCATCTCTTTCTCTTTCTCTCTCATACACACACACACACACACACACTCACTCACATCCATCCATCTCTCTCTCTCATACACACACACTCACACACACACACACTCACTCACTCACATCCAACTCTCTCTCTCATACACACACTCACACACATACACTCACTCACTCACATCCATCTCTCTCTCTCATACACACACACACACACTCACACACACACACACTCACTCCCTCACATCCATCTCTCTCTCTCATACACACACTCACACACACACACCCACATTTCTTCACTGTTCTGATAAACCATAAAGTCAGCGCTGGTGTCGGTGTTGGATGGATAACCTTTAGACAGTCACTTCAGGGTTTGTAGACACAGGGATGGGTGAGGACATAGTGGAGTGGGCAGGAGCATTGTGTGTGTGTGTGTGTGTGTGTGTGTGTGTGTGTGTGTGTGTGTGTGTGTGTGTGTGTGCCCGACCGCGTGGCTCACAGGCTTGACTGGCCTGAACTCTGGCTGAACGAGCGGCAGCAAATGGTCCCTGTTGCTGTCTCAATCCCCCCTTTGTCAGCGGCCGTGCGTGTCTTATGCCTCCAATTAAAGTGTGGGCTTCTCAGTGAAACGCTCCTCTGTGGAGCAAACAGGTGTTTCTGCCCCCTCACCACTCTGGCCCCCAGTCCTCACACACACACACCCCCCCCTCTAGCACCCTAAACTACCCCACACCCCCCCCCCCCAACAAGCCCCTGTTCCTTTGCCCCAGCTAAGCACGTTGCCATACGTGGGGTTGTTCGGAGGGGGGGGGGGGGGGGATGGGGGTCGTGGCTGGCTGATCGCTGACAACAGGGGTCTGGACTTGTCCCATCCTGGTGAATTAGGGATGCTCTCTCTCTCTCTGCCTGGGCCAGAAGTGCTGCTTGTCAGTGCAGCAGACAGATGGGGGGGCCACTTGTGATCCGCAGCCATGCCAGCGCTGGAACAACTGTTCCCCAGCACACACAGCACCCCGTGTGTTCACCTCGTCAGGGGCACACCGCCCGCCCGACCCCCCCGCCCCCCCGCACGCCCCATCCCCCGCCACCACCCCCCTCTCCTCTCTCTCACACACACACACACACACACACACACACGCGCATGGCTCAGGCCAGGAGAGCCTCAGGCTGGAAGAAACTGTGGAGGTGACCTGCTTTTGTCAGGAGAACTTTGATGCTAATTGTGATGGGCGTTGGCGTAGTTCTTGTACAAGTTTGAGACAGAGACTGTGTGTGTGTGTGTGTGTGTGTGTGTGTGTGTGTGTGTGTTTGCTCATTTGGGAGACGTGTTAGGGATAGGGAGTTCAGCGCAGTACTGCTGTGGCATTGCAGGTTAATGATTAGCCCCAGAGTCAACATGACAAGGAATCCGACACACTGTGTGTCTTCAGACCAAGAGCCCAAGATGATGAGATTGGCTGCATATACAAACTCAGATTACACCCATTTGAAAATGGTTTGGAAACATTTGAATCATTGCATTCTGTGTTTAATTGCACTGATTTACTGAACGATTTACTTTGCTAAATTTTAGTTCACCACGATGAGCAGACTTAAAACAACGCATCCATACTACTTAGCTTGCTATGTCTTTTAAGAGCATCGATGTTGTATTTTTACGCTGCGCTACTTATCGCTTGAATTCATCACATGGATATGTGCTAGCTCGTAACCTTCTAGAGTCAAAATAGAAGAAGATGCACCAGTCGATGAAACCCTGAACTGCATGTGACACAGTATATGACACTCAGCAGCTGTGATTAGCTATCTCTCTATTGTAACTGAATCACATTGCAGGAGTTGTCATTGGTCAATGTGTTTCGCCCTGATGTGTTTCTTGCGAAAGTGATTGATGTCCTGTGGAAACTTAACGGGGGACGGGAGTCAGCTGTTGTTGCCTGTCAGGAGGGGGGGTTGGGGTGGGGGGGGGGGGGGGGGGAATGGATGGGGTGAGGGAGGGGGAGGGGGGAGGGGGGGGCCAGGGCTGCATCGTTACCCGGGCTGTCTCTCGCCACGGCTGGTTTATATGGAGGGAAGGGAAGGAGGTTGCTGAGGGGAGGGAGAGGGAGAGGGGTGTTGGAATGGTATGCCCTCGCTGAGATGCTTTGCTCTGTCTGCCTTCACGTTGCAGGAGGTCAAAGAGGACCGCGCGACTTTCATTTGCCCCTTGTGTGACAAGAACTGTGGCACCCAGCACGCACTCACTATGCACATCAGACAGGTAACCACACGTGTACACACACACACACACACACACACACACACACACACAGACAGACGACCGCACACAGTT
>NC_137923.1:1391957-1488688 GCF_963457725.1 Sprattus sprattus | reverse complement strand
AATGTGTGTGTGTCTGTGTGTGTGTGTGTGTGTGTGTGTGTGTGGTGTGTGTGTGTGTGTGTGTGTGTCTGTGTCTGTGTCTGTGTGTGTGTGTGTGTGTGTGTGTGTGTGAGAAGAGAGAGAGAGAGAGAGAGAGAGAGAGAGAGAGAGAGAGAGAGAGAGAGAGCGAGGAGAGCGAGAGAGAGAGAGAGAGAGAGAGAGAGAGAGAGAGAGAGAGAGAGAGAGAGAGAGAGAGAGAGAGAGACGAGAGAGAGAGAGAGAGAGAGAGAGAGGAGAGAGAGAAGAGAGAGAGAGAGAGAGAGGTCTGCTAGTAGAGTAGGGGAACAGGAAGGGGGTGATGGAGTGGAGGGGTGAGATGGGAGGAGTGAGGGGATCCCCTCTCAGATGTGTGCAGTAAGCCTACTTCCTGCTTCTCCCTGCAGTGTGCTTGCACTTGTTTACTTTAGAGAAGGGAGGGATACTTTATGTTTGTTTGTTTGTTTATTACCATGCTGCCCTCTTGTGTGTCCTTATTGTGGTCTTGTTTTAGCATCTGTGGAGGTATATTGAATTGAGGACCTTGTGTAGTTTTGACATGCATGCATTCCATATATGGGTGGGGGTGTGTGTGTGTGTGAGAGAGAGAGGGGGGGAGACAGAGAGAGACAGAGAGAGAAGGAGACAGGAAGAGGAAATGGAAAAAGCTTTTCGAGGATGTGAGGAGGCCATTTGCACACATAAGCCATAAGCTCATTACAGCATGGCATGTTGGGCAAGGATATTAACTCATTCACCCAACAGAGCGAATTAATCATGTCTAATCCATTCATTGAAGAAAGGACACTCTAGGTCATAGATAAACACGCTCTCTCACCATTCCCCGAGTCCCCCTGCCGTCTGGAGAGAAATCTGTGGGGGAGAGGCAGAGAGAGGTGTGCGGTGAAATCTACAGTGCCCTCTGGCATATGTGCCAAGACACTGCAGTAAAAGTCCCACAGATAAAGTTTATGGTCCTCTATTAAAGTAAATCAACAACACGCCGTCCTGTTCTTTCCCACCTACGCATGCTCGAGATGCGTTTTTTTAACTTTTGCTTGCTCGCAAGCCGTTGAAAAGTTTGTCGCTTGACCAACAGTAGCAGCATGCAGCTGGCCAATGTGGCGCAGTATATCTCCCATGACAACGGGGCGTGAGCAAGGCCAGAGGGCTGAGATGTGAGATGGAACAGGATTTGGGCTGTCAGAGTTGGGTCCACATATGGGCGGCCATCACGCTGCCTGTCTGCTATTAATAACCTTGGCTGCCGAATGTAAAACAAGATTCACACCACTGGGCTTGCTGACATTTATACACTCTCTCCTCTTTCTCGCTCAGTGTCTCTCTCTCTCTCTTTCTCTCCCTCTCTCTCTCGCTCCCTCTCTCTCTCTCTTTCTCCCTCTCTTTCTTCCTTGCTTTCTAGTCTGGCATGCGGGCATACACAGCATGACACACACACCACTTTACCAATCCCTCCAGGATTTTGTGATCTTGCGATTTCACAGATTGACGGCAATCGAAGGATATCCCACAATCGCAATTGCAGGTTGCAAATTTCTGTTATTACAGCAATATTTCTGCAAAAAAAAAAAAAATATGCAGAAATTGAATGATGTTCACACGTAAAAAAGGCCATTGCAATTTTTGAGAATCCCAGCAGCAAATTCAGTCACTTTTTCCTGCAACTATTAACAACAAACCCTCCCAAGATCCTGTAGGGACTGCTTAACTACATGCTTTCATACTGAGGGCTCCACCGTTGAGAGAAGGGGGCGAGGACTTGTTCTGAAATGAATAGGAACATGCCAAAGCACACACTCAGTTTAACAGTGATTGTTAGGGCTCCTAACTTAAACCCACATCCAACGGCAGCCGAGAGTCTCATATGTGGCAGAACCTGAAAGGTGGGTTTGTTTCTGCTCCGGCAGTCAGCAGCGGTGAGGGCTGGGAAGAGCTGCGGCTCAGAGGAGAGGAGAGGAGAGGAGAAGAGAGGAGGGGGAGGGGGAGGGGGGGGGGGGCACGTCTCAGCATGTTGTAATGTGACTCTTCTCTGCATCTGACCTCTTGAGGAGAAAGCCCTCTGCTGTCCGTGTTTATGCCATGCATTTTTATCTTCCCACACTCTCCTCCCTACTACACACACACACACACACACACACTCACTCACACACATACGTACACGCACGCGCCCACACACGCACAAACACACACGCACAAAAAAACACACACATACATACACATACATATGCACACACACACACACACACACACACACACACACACACACACACACACACACACTGTTTTACATACCAGAAGTGCATGCTATTGAGTCTGGTACATAGAATAAAAGTCTGTGATGAAACAGTAGTGTCTTCAGTGCAAAACTGACTGCTGTAAATGGCTCATTATGGAGATAATGGTGACTTTGGCTACTCAAACAAAGCACTAAGGAGGGTGCAGACCTACATTTTGCAGCATAGAAGTCCCGTCCAGATCTGGGAATGTTTGTTGTGAATGTTGCGGCCAAATGTGACTTTGCAATGATTTACATTTTTGTATTAAATAAATGCAGAAATTCCATGATTTTGCGAAGGTTTCCTTTGCAGAAATATTGCAGTAATAAGAGATCGCAAAAATCCTGGAGGAAATCTGTGTGTCTGTTGGACAGACTGTATTGCACAGAGACTTTGTGTCTGTTTTATCTTTTGATTTATGTCGAATTGAAAATAATATTGTTATGTTTTTATAATAGCACGATGTTGTGAAAATAGTCAATGTTGTGGGTCATCTGCGCAGTTGGAAGCACTAGTACATTTTCATTCCACTGCTTCAGTTTTGGCTTGGCGGCGTCATGACCGTAAGTGTTATGTGTGACCTTGCAGACACATGAAAATCCACGACAAGGACCCAAACACTGTCCTGAACTCAAACCCGCCCTCCCCAACCAAGCGTCGGCGCCTCTGTGCCAAGAGGAAGCCCAGTGTGGAGGATGATGGGGATATAGCTGACCAGTCACCCAATAAAAAGGTACTGCAGTACACCATTACAAGTCATTCTGTCTTTCTGTCAATATAATACTTTTCATCCTTTGTTGCATTGGTATTAAAATGGAGAGAACAAACAGTTGAGGTCGGCTCCATTTTTCTAGAGTGTACTAAAATATACTAGTTTAGTGATGGTAGAGTGTGTTACTAACCAAAGGATATTGAGCATTTTGTGACGGTTTGCTGTCTCCCCCCCCCCCCCCCTCCCCCCAGGTACTGATGGAGGATCAGGCAGGGGAACAAGGTCGAGGGAAGCGCGAGGAGGAGCTCCTGCACTGTCCCATCTGCTTCAAGACCTTCATCTGTAAATATGGGCTCGAGTCCCACATGGAGACTCATCCAGACACTACTCTGAGGTAAGAGCCTTACCACAGACCACACACAGGCATTCTGACACACACACACACACACACATACACACACACACACACACACAAAGTAATTATTATGCAACCTGTTTGCCAGGATCAAGTAAGAGCAAGTAACATGTACACACATTCTTAGACATGCACACACCCATCACATGGTATATGACCGTTTAGTCTCAGGCAATATTGAATTAATAAACATGCAGTCTGTTTTTTACCTCCAGTTTACTAGAGTGCATTAAAGCAAGCTTGTTGTTGCTCGTTGCTCCAGGTGTAACCTGTGCTGCATCACCTTCCGTACTCATCGAGGCCTTCTTCGCCACAACTCAGTCATCCATAAGCAGTTACCCACTGACCCCTCAGGACGACCCTTCATCCAGAGCAACCCCTCAGTGCCTCTCGGCTTTAGCGACCTGGCTTTCATCGACTTCTCCTGTCACAAGTTTCCTCAAATTGCCCAGGTTTGGCCCCAAAACTTTTCTTACTACTCTTTGCCTAAACAGAAAAGGAAGAGGATTCATTGTAATCCATTTTCCACACCTTAAATGTGTAATTTCCAGTAATTTAATACGTTTTAATGTCTCGTGATTTTTTTAGGTTTGGTGTGAAACCAACCTGCGTAGATGCTCGAGCAAGTTCCACCGGTTTGTGTGCGAGGTCTGCAACAAGGCCTTCCCACTGCAGGAGTCCCTGGACCTGCACACAGCCACACACAAATCCACCGACACCGCCACAGGTGGGGCTCAGACACCAAGTGCTGATGACATCACCGGCGCAGATAAACCCGGGATTAGCGCTGCAGATGAGAAACAGGAGGAGGAGGAGGAGGAGGAGGAGGAGGGGGAGGAGGGGGAGGCTGTGCCAAAGGATCCGCCTCCCTCACAGGACGAGCAGAAGACCAGCTTCATGGAGTACCTGGGCCTGCAGCACAAGTCCAAGGTGAAACCTGCCCAGTCTGAGGCAGACATCCAGCAGGCCATCTTGGACAGCATCCGGGTGATCCGCGTGGAACCCCCTGTGACGAACCTACCTCAGGAGGCCAGCGGCACCCTAAGTCTCCCCCTGCTGGAGCCCATCTCCCTGCAGGGCCTGACCCAGAACAGTGCCCTCAGCCTGCTCTCCCTGCAACCCCTCTCCAGGAGCTTCGTCATCGGGCCGGACAGCAGCCTGCTGGTGAGGCCCATGAGTGGCCAGGCTGGCGTGGACGTGCAGCGGATCCTGAAGATGGCCACCTCCGTGTCCTCTCAGATGCCCATGCCCGCCTTAGCCAAGGCGTCCGGCCACGCCCAGCAGGCCGACTCCAAGCACGCTCCGCCGCTCAAACCCAAGCCGCTGGTGACGCCGCGCTCCAGCGTGGGCACCTCCACCCCTCCACCCCCGCCCATGAGTGCCCAGCAGGCCTCGCCCGGCTGCATCAGCCCTAGCCTGCCACCCCCGACAGGCCACCTCCTCAGGTCACCCGATCAATCTTCCTCTTCATCATCCGCTTCGTCGTCCTCTTCCTCGTCCCCCAATCAGGGTTGTAACTGGGAGAACGTGCAAATCAGTTCCGACAGCGCTGTGACCACTGTGCCTTACGACGCGTCCCTGGGCGGTGACAAACACGAGGAGGCGGGCGGTAACGAGAAAAACAAGGCCTCCTCCAAGGCCGAGTACCCCTGCCGCTTCTGCACTCAGGTGTTCTCCTTCCCGGCCGGCCTCCAGGCCCACATGCGCCACCACCTGGGAACCTCCCCCTACCAGTGCAGCATCTGCAGCTACGCCGCCCCCGACAAGGCCACGCTGATCCGCCACCTGCGGACGCACAGCGGGGAGCGGCCCTACGTCTGCCGCCTCTGCCACTACCCCTTCACCGTCAAGGCCAACTGTGAGCGTCACCTGCGCAAGAAGCACATGAAGAACACCCGCAAAGAGATCGAGAAGAACATCGAGTACGTGACGTCCACGGGCTCAAGCGGCACCATCGGCTCGGCCACACTGGACCTCCTGGAGCCGGCGGGCGCCAGCACCACTGTCTGCCGGTACTGCGGAGAAGATCTCAAAAACTACCGGGCGCTCCAGATCCATCTGCGCACCCACAACGGCTGCCAGCGCAAGCCATTCGAGTGCCGACAGTGCGGAGCCGCCTTCCTGGCCAAGAGGAACTGCATTCATCACCTGCTGAAATGCCACCCTGAAGTCCCAGAGAGGGAGATCGAGGAGCACATCACTGCTCTGACGCCGGTTATGCCTACTGCCACCACCACTGTTCAGAGCAACCAGCCCCTGTCCTCCTCAAACGGGCTCTTCACAGGATCCTCTCCTCAGTCGGTTAAACACGTCACCAGCTCATACACTCTCAGTGCCGACCAGGACCAGCCTCTCGACTTCTCCAACAAGTCTAATAACGTTGCCATCAAACGGGAAGCGGCACCTTCGCCACCACCCTCAACGTACGACTGCTCCATGGAGCCAATGGACCTCTCCATCAAGAAGAAGGAGAAGAAGATGAAACGAGAGGTTGCCGACCCTGTGCCCCTCCCTTTGCCACTGGTGGAGGTCAAGAAGGAGCTGCCCTCCTCCTCCAGCACGCAAAAAGCTCCGGAGGAGAGCCCCAGCCTCCAGAGGCCTTTTCAGATATCTCCTTCGCTGCTGGTCTCCGCTCTCAACACTGAGCAACTCAAGTCCACCACTAGGCTGAAGCCGCTGTTGCCCAAACCGAGTGTGGTGCCGAACACTGCTGAGCTGGCCCCTCTCGCCTCCATCGCTCAGATCATCTCCTCTGTGTCTGCTGCCCCGGCACTGCTCAAAGCAGGCAGGAGCAGCAGCCCCTGCCTGGCAGAGAGCACCAGAGGACTGGTGGATGTGGTGGAGGCCTTGAATGACAAGGCTCTGGTTGCCACAGTTAGCCCGGACCCAACTGTAGAGGACTCTGTCACAGGGAACTCAAAGAAGAAAGGCAGGAAGCGAGCTGCCTCTGAGGGAATGGATGACAGCCGCCTGGTCATGGCCAGCGTGCTGGACCTGGAGTCCAGCGGAGAGTTTCCCAGCGTGGAAAAGATGCTAGCCACCACAGATGCTAACAAGTTCAGCCCTTATTTGCGAAGCCCAGTGGAACTTCTGCCGGAGGAGATGGAGAGAGAGAGGCAGTCCACCAGCGAAGAGGAGAAAGAAGGGCATAGGGAGAGACCGAGGCAACGGCCTCAGAGTAAAGGGAAGAAGAATGCCTACTCCAATTCAGTGCAGAAGATGACCTGCCCTTACTGTCCACGGGTGTTTCCTTGGGCTAGCTCGTTGCAGAGACACATGCTAACACATACAGGTGGGTACTGATAGAGGACTAAAAGATACATATAATAGACAGCCAATTTACATCTTTTGCTTTTGTTTTTTTTAGTTTCTTTTAGTTTTTTTAGTTTCTAATTGACATCTTTGCACAGTAGGCAGCCAGTAGTAGTTGTCCATTTCACTTCACAAATGCTCCACTGGAAGTTTAAGCTGAAGAAGCAGTGTTTTTTTTTTTTTTCCTTAAATGAATGTTTGTGCCTTCTAGGTCAGAAGCCATATCCATGTCCACAGTGTGATGCATTCTTCTCCACCAAGTCCAACTGTGAGCGCCACTTGCTCCGCAAACATGGCCTCACCAGTCGCCTGCTACAGAACGGCGGGCTGCGCTCCAAATCCAGAGGAGAGGATGGTTCCCAAGGAAGTGCAGGTATGGCGTGCTAGGGTGGTAAAAACATTTTTTTTTTTTTAAAAATGTCCTCAAGCAGAAAAAAAGTCTACATGCTGACTAATGACTTCTGACGTATCTGTTTTTAACACTTGTGTTTTGCATCTTCCAGAGAGCATGTCCGACACAGAGCAAGGATTGTCCGCAGATGCTGGGGATGCATACCCTGCCTCTGACGGGTCCAAAGGCAGCGGTGAGACCCCGGAGCAAACTCTGCAGGAGCAGCTCACAGCCTCAGAGCAGCGGAGGGCTCAGAGAGGGTCGGACGACGCCGACAGCAAGACGGACGACATGGAGAGCACAGCCGTCGAGGACAGCGACGACACCGGGAGCAACCAAAGCCTGGACGTGAATCTGGCCTGCAAGCTCATCGACTTCAAGCTGTCGCCGGGCGGCCAGCAGGAGCCGGAGGGCAGCTCCGCGGACGAGTTCCAGCACACCTGCCCCACCTGCAAGAAGAGCTTCCGCCACGCCACCACCCTCAACCGCCATCAGAAGTCCCACCAGCAGGAGATCCAGGCCGAAGAGCCTGCGAAGAAGAAGGTACGTCCGCCGAGACAGACCCCCAGCACCTCTCCCAAAGCGGAGAAGGAACAGGACGGAGGAACCCCGGAAAAAGAGGTGAATGGCAGCAGCGTGGACACCTCCGGGGCCGAGGAGGACGAGAGAGAAAAGGACCAAGAGGACCGGAGCGATGAGGACGAGGACGACGGCTCCTACGAGTCGAAGGGCGGGGACGGTGAGCACGGATCCGCGGGCAAAACAGACAAGAGGAAGAAAGTCTGTAACATGTGCAACAAGCGGTTCTGGAGCCTTCAGGACCTGACCAGACATATGCGTTCACACACAGGTCAGTACAAGTGTTGAAGCGTCAGGCGCTTTGTCAGGACAACCGATGCGTAATGTGTAATGGATTCAGTTTGAGATGTTTCATTCTCACCTCTCCAATGTCACATCACAGCATGTGGTTAGCTTTGTTCTAAGGGCGCTCAACTGAGAGAACCTGACAATGAAACAAAAAAAGAACTGGGGTTGCTGCTCTCAAAAAATAATGTCTGACCAATATGCATTTTATGTGTCTCTTTCCTTTCTAGGTGAGAGGCCATTTAAATGCCAAACCTGCGAGCGGACTTTCACCCTAAAGCACAGCCTAGTGAGGCATCAGCGCATCCACCAGAAGCCCCTGGACAGCAAGGAGATGGATGCCGAGGACGAGGACGAGGAGATGAACGAGGCTCTGATGAGGGATGAAATGGGCTCAGAGGAGGGAGAGGGTTTCCCCAGCGCTTCTGGAAGTGAGAGTGAATTCACCCCCTGCAGCGCCGACCCCGCTGCAGAGAAAGAGAGCGAGAAGGAGTCAGCGGAAAACCATGAAGCTGAAAAAGAAGAGGAGAAACAAGAAGAAGAAGAGGAGGAGGAGGAGGAGGAGGAGGAGAAAAGGAGAAGGAGGAGGAAGAAGAGGAGGAGAAGGAGGAGGCAGCGGCGGCAGTGGTGATTGGGGAGAAAAAGGAAGAGGAAGCAGGAGAAGCACTTGTTGATGAAACAGGGGTGTCATCAGAGGAGCCCTTGAAAGAGTCTAAAGCCAATAGTGTTTCCTCAGAAAGCCTGCCAGGTGGCGCTAGTGAGTCCTGTCAGGGCCAAGCTGATGACATGGCAGAGGCTGAGAAACAAGAAGAGCCCACTCAGTGAGTGGAGAATCAGCCAGACTGCTGGGGGCTCTGGCCCAATCATAGCTAGTCTTGTTCTTGTGCCAAATGACAGAACTGGTGCAAAATGGGTTGGGGTTCTGATGTTAAGTACTTTTTTTTCATTTTATCTCTCAGCTATGGAAAAATGAAAAACGTTCAAAGATCATTTTAAGAGTGCCTTCATAATTTTTTTTCCCCAGATGAGATCATTTTCTATTAACTGGAGAGAATTTTTACAAATATTTTAAATTTTTTGATTATAATTTCGAGATGAAATGATAATCCAGCATTTATATCACATTCTATTTGTATAAATAATATTGAGAAGAGAGATATAGAAACATTTAAAATGTATTATTCACAAATGAAAATTCCATTTTGTTTTTAGTATTAAGGAGACCTTTGGCTTGAATGTGTTTTTGTCTCATGTGGGACATGGCAGACCTGAAGTGCCTGGGACATTTGCCTCATCTTTGAATTAGCAGATGCTCATTGGAGGAGTTGGACCGGTGGAAGAAAACACGAATGCTAAGACGCTCAGTTTATAATTGAACAAATCTGACAGTTCACTGATGGAACATTTTTGGGCAATATTTGCTCTTCTTTGAGCCATTCAGATGGAGAAAATCCAAGCTGTGGACAAGCTTTTGTGGGACTGTTCCCCCTGGTGGCTGGGATCGCCACGCTTTATGTCAAGACACTAGCTGTGATACTTGGTCTTGCAGCTAGGAAGACCGTGTGTATGTTTATGTGTGTGTGTGTGTGATTGTCTGGGTGAAAATTCAGTGTGTAGTAGACCCCAGCGTGTGTTTGACAACAATAAGTATTTCCTTACTGTGTTAACTGAAGTGCACTGCGTGCATCTGTTTAATGCTGTTTTTGAGCTGGAAGGGTTCGCTTATATTCTGTTGTTGTGTGCCCTGCTGGCCTTGTTGCCTTACAGAATATGCCTTCATTTGTACTGCAGTCTTTAATATTAACAAAAATCCTTTTTAGTAGCTAACATAATAACCTCAGTAGCTAACGAAACAAACCTCAAGATGTCTGTCGGCGGAGGCTGATAATGTGTAGGTTATGGCTGGAGTGTTAAGTGACACGTGTGTTGGCAAAGAAAGCCCAATTCTGTGAGTTGAATGAGATATGGAGCTGCATAAATGTCCAGTATGGTCAACAGTGTAAACAGTAATATGCAGCATTTCAGATGAACAGATGGGCTGTGTCCTGAAGCAAGTAAAGGTATACTAAAGCATAGCATCTTCCATTAAAATCCTTCTTAATTCAACAGAGAAGTAGTGGATAAGGGCACTCCTTTGGCCAATATTTTGGCTGATTGTCTTGCATATTTCTGCAACACAAAACAGAAGGCATTGTTGATTCACCCTTGGACTATATTTGTTTTTGAAAATAAGTTTATCTGTCTTCTTTTTGTTTGTGTGTGTGTGTGTTTGTGTGCGTCTGTGTGAGCTTGCATGGTAACAGCTAGTCTGATAATAAAAAAACACACTGAATTGTTTTAATCTATTTATTGGGGAAACTAGAAAGCGGTAAAAGCAATCGTGAGAAGCCATGAGATCACGTTCATGCTGCTAAGAGGGGTTGGAGAGATGGAGTGACGTTTGGATTTTCTATTAGCCGTACGTGTAATGGGTTCTGAAGCATGAGATACTGTATAGGCCTTAAATTACATTTGTTAATTTGTCTTGTTTTGTTGCAATTAATTGAACTCTAATACTAAAAATGCTTACAAAAATAAGGTATTGGAATGAGTTTTTCGTAGACATGTTTAAGTTTGGACCTTAGAATAGTTTTTGCATGTTATTCTATAATTTGGTTCTTTTGTCAGATCTCTTTCTCAGGGGCTTTTCTGAATATGCATACTCTATGTTATCATTATTTGTTGGGGAAATCCATGATCTTTATTATAGTGAGAAAAGCAATCACTACAATTACATGTGCACTTGACTGTGAATTTGTTCAGGAAAGTTTGCCAATGGCTTCATCTCAGCTTATTTTTGTCTCCTGCCTTCATCTTTTCTTGTAGCCTACCCAAATTGGCTGTTTAAATCACCATACAACATGTTAAACAAGTGTGCTTGAAACATCTTGGATCTGTCATGGTTTGATTTTCTATTTTTCCTTTCCTCTGTACAGGTTCTTTGTATAATGTTATTCTTTGTTGAAATCATTTAAACAATAAATGTACACTAAGAAAGAGTTGGCCATTTGTGGGATGCTTTCTTCTCTCTTGCCATTTCTAGGTCGGTGATTCACCTCAATTAATTTAAACACTGTCTGGGACATAGAGTTTTGAAAGCAAAACGGTTGTACATATTGGCACAAAATGGCGTTTAAGTAATTTCCAATTTGCGTTTCTCTGAATGACCCTTATTGGCACCCGTGAACACGTGGCCGGAAATATACACGACAGGAAAGCATGGTACTTTCACCCAAGTTGTTATGAATCTAACGCTCTCATCAAGTGAATATTTCTGATATTAACATTGGTTTACATTACATTTAACGCGTCTCACGATGACTACGGATCAGATCGTACCAGGACAGTTTGATGACGCAGATGGACCAGAAAAGTATATCCTTTGGTTGCTTGCACACTTACGTTAGCAGGCACGCTACGTTATTGCTAATGTGAACGCTATTGTAGTGTGTGCCGTTTAAAGTAACCCTTTGTAACAATTTGACACTTTTTGAGGTATGGTTTTATAGGCAACTAGTTTTGGTACCATCCTCAAATTAATTTTGATAGCATATGGTCATGTGAAGGACAGATAAACACCGGTGTCTTTCCCACTAAACACCCAAGATATGCCCTATGTAGTTCTGTTCAAAAATGTAAGAAAAGCTTTCATACGCATGTCATTGCAAGCTATACTGCCAAAATACACCAATAAGTGTGTTGGCAAGCTTCTATCAGTGTCAGCTGGGCTGTTGGTGGTGTTTGCAAGGTTTTTTTTTCATGCCGTTTAGGTAGTTAGCTTACTAGTTTTGGAAGAGAACTCAGTATTCCTGCAGAGGCAGTTGACTGTTCCTTTATAACCAGTAGTGTTGTCCAGGGTATACGCAAGTATACGGAGAGTATGCCCACTTATTTTTCAGTCAGCATTGAGTATACCCACTTCTCAAAACAGGGTGTTTATCCTGTGCTTTATGGGCTGCTTAAAAAAATAAGAGTATACCCACTTCTCCAGGGACCACTACACCTCTGTTTTTAACCATACAAATAGCGACATCTACCTGTTTCTAATACGCACTAATAAGACATCAGGTTCTCTTGATAGTATTGAAATAGCTAGAAGCTTTCGAACTGGGGTTAACGTTTCAACCATGTGAGGATACTTTTTACTTTTTTTTACAACTGTTCCAACTACTAGTTGGTATAGGCTCCAACGTGTGATCATGACTCAAGCACGGTGTTATTTATGACATTTCAGAGAATCAGAAGCCGGCCGACCAATTCAAGATGCATCCATAATTGAGGTCAACGTAAATACCTCAAGCCAGGATGGTCTTGAAGATTATCCATACGAGGAAGAGGAGGACGAAGATGACGATGATGATTGGGACTATGATGAATTTGGAGGGGGAGATATCACTAAACGCTACACCGCCCTTAGGATAGGGAACAATCACCAGGTAGCTTTTCTCATTGCACTGTCAAGCATGAACGTTAAAAGTGTTGTCCTTGATTATAATCCATTACACTTCTCTTCCTATTCAGGGAATTACCCTCTTGTTCCCCTAGGTGTCAGTCCAGTTTGTGCGCTCAAAAAACTCCGGTGTGGCTGAAAGTCTATTATATAATTTAGAGCAAATGACAAGCCTCCTAGTAGAAGGCCCCTAGAAGAGCTTGATCCTCCAAGCAAAACAAATTCATAGGGCTATTATTTTAGGAGGTTTACCTCTTACTCTGACTTAATTTAGTCAGGTTTGTCACTAAACAAGTTCTTGGAATACCCCCCCCCCCCCCCCCCCTCAGGACTGCACTAACACCACAGGTTTGTGAGTGCACAAACTGGATACACGAAAGAGAGGGGTGAATTTCAATGGTTGTTGAGCTCAAATCTCATCAACCTTTCGTCAGAGTCTAGGACTGTGCATTTAATATACCTTCATAGTTTGGGGCCAAAACTAGGGGGTGATGTTAAAAAAAATATATGATCTAACTACCAGTTGATTTTTAATATATAAAATGTCTCTAGTAATTCCCTGCAACCATGGTTTCCCTTTGTCTAGGCTAATCGGCAGAATCCAAGCAACAAATCAATGAAGATGTCGACTCCCTCAGACAAAGTTCTGAGAAAATTTGAACATAAGATCAACTTAGGTAATGTAAAATATTCTGTTTCTATATATACATTGTAACAAAAAACAGGGTTCTCTGGTCCAGGGTTCTCAGCTTTCTGGTCCTAAGCAGTGCTCAAGCAAGAAACGTTGCCTGAATATTGTGATATGTCATTTTTACTAGAATGAGCTTCTCACCTCCCATCTAATGCCCTTATTCAGACTCATGACAGGCTAAGTGTTATTGTGTCCCAGCCACTCGAAATGGAGGGCACTGAGGATGCATTCAAGTGAGTCAATAGCTGAGCTTTCTCAAAAGTAAGCTGTTCACAGTCCCTCCTTATGGTGACGTGATGCGGTTTGGAAACGATGAACAGAAAAGCCAGTGTGTCCACAGATAACAGGAACAACTCTGGAGAATGAAAAGGGAGGGATACAACATGTTCCACAGATGAGCCACAGCTAGAATCCTTGGAAAAAGGGTCACATACCAAAGAGCCCCAAGGAACCACACACGATATGAAAAGAGCATATACTGTTAGAATGTATTGTTGTTCTTTAAAATGTTATCTCTAAGGTAGACAAGTGCATCCCTCCCACTCTAAAGTGTCTTGAGTGTCTCTATCTCGAGCAAAGACCAGCGCATTATCTTCATGTGCTGATTCTATCTGTATCATATAACATATTAAATGTTTCCAAAGTAGTTCATGTACCAAAATGTGCTGCTCTTTTGACAATCCATTATTTCGGTTGTTACTTTTGCAATAGCGCATATATCCCCACATTGTCTGTGATGAATGCAATAGTTTGAATGAGGGAATAATATTTAAGGGGCTATTTTAAATGGAGATGTGTGAGAATACTTAGATAAAGGTTAGTGCTTATTTGTTACCAAAAGCAACTGAGACACAACCAGTCATAATGCTGTTTGAGCCTAGTGCTGTGCATGACACAGGTAGACCCTCCTTATAAAGATATGGAATCCTTATAGAGACATTTATATGTGCACACACCCACATGGTGCTTGACATCAGGTTTCACCTCCAGACTAGCAGAGTGCAGACTGATGTTCACGTAGGTAGTAAGCCTTCTGGAATCAAGTATTGTAGCACAACCCTGAACACCAGGTCACCAGTAGTTGTTGCCCAAATGTGTCCACCCATGCTGCCTTAAGATGGCCTGTGTTGCTCTTTCACAGATAAGTTCAAGTACGCTGACTCTGTTATTAACAAAGTGAAGGGAATGGAGAGACAGAGAGATGCAGACACGTACGTACAGCCCCCTTAACATTTAAATGGGAAATTAAAAGCACTTATTTTTTCATTTTTCTGTATTGAAAGCATGGGCCTGTGTCTTCTTTTTCAGGTATCGAGTCAAGGACAAATCGGACCGAGCTACAGTCGAACAGGCAAGTAAGAATGCATGCTGTACACCAGTCTTAAGACTGCGTGACTGCGTGGCCACGCTTTTGCTTCGACGGACTTGTGAACTTTTATAGTTATCCATCGGGTAGTGGGTGTCGCAAAGCAATTAAAAAAATCAAAGATGGCGGACCAAACTCCGTAGACGGTTGTATTTGTACACAAAAGTAGTTTGTTTGACTTTTTTTGCTTAGATTTCTAAGTTTACAAAAAAAATAGACACTGCAATGTAAAAACCCTGTTATTGTTCTGAAAGATACATCTGAGGGGTTTTGCGAGGTGTCTGAGCCAGCTATCTAATGCACGCTACCACCCACAAGGTAAACAGCGATGGGTTGGACCAATCACAGCCCTGCGGTCTACCTGCTGCTTGTGTCGCATAGTTAAAAAAGGGGGCTCTTGCGTGACTCGCCTGTCTGCGTAAAAGGCTGACCATAAATCAGGCTTTACCCTGACGTTCTGATGTCTAGTCAGGTCCCCCCCCATGAGGTTGTAATCCTGAGCCAGACTGTATTGACTTTTACAGTTGTGTCATGAATAGTTAATGGCCATTACAGTGCATAAACCCCTTTAGGTGTTTGTTCACAGGGAGAGCCTGACACTTGATGAGGTGTGACTGAAAATAAACATGTAGTCAGTTGTATGTCGTGTCTGTCTTTCTGTCACAGGTGTTGGATCCAAGGACACGCATGATTCTTTTCAAGATGCTGAGTAGGGGAGTGATCTCTGAGATCAATGGTTGCATTAGCACAGGAAAAGAGGTGAGTCATCTCCAGGGAGACTTCAATGTAACAATTGCAGAGCTATTTGGCTGATAAAATCAGTAAAACATGATACAAGATATTTTGATTAACACTCTTTACGTATTGAATGGTCTGGGCACCGAGGACATTAACTTGTGACCTGTATGTTCCCTTCCTTTCTCTTGTTTGACTCTCATAGGCAAATGTGTACCATGCAACTACTGCCACGGGAGAGGGTCGAGCCATCAAAATATACAAGACCTCCATTTTACTCTTCAAAGACAGAGACAAATATGTCAGCGGAGAGTTCAGGTAAGGCATGTGTGTTGGGATGTTTCCCTTTGGCTTGTCAGCTCCTTCACCGGCACCGCAAGTCAGATGTGATCGGATGTGCACTGATGAAATGTGTCTGTCTTTTTAGATTCAGGCACGGCTATTGCAAGGGCAACCCGAGGAAGATGGTGCGCACATGGGCTGAAAAGGAGATGAGGAATCTCATCAGGTGAGCAAGCTGTGAGCGGACTGTAAGATCAGCAATCCAGACACCCTTTCCATATATTTAGTTCATGTCATTATGTTGTGTGCTTTTGTATTTTAGCCTGAGTAGAAAAGTCAATAATGTTCTTGTGTTAGTTATGGTCTTAAACTTTATTATGAAGTGGTGATGGTGTGTGACAGTGGTGCAGGAGGTAGAGAAGTCGTTTAGTAATCAGAAGGTTGCTAGTTCGATTCCCTGTCCTTGAGCAAGACACTGAACCCCTAATTGCTCCTGATGTGCAGTGTGCCATCAGTGTTAATGTAAAAAATGTGCATACATGTATAAGTCGCTTTGGATAAAAGCGTCTGCAAAATGGCTAAAATGTTTTAAAAAAATGTAAACGCAGCTGTAACTCTGGGTGTTTGTATGGCAGGCTGCAAGCAGCGGACATCCCCAGCCCTGAGCCCATCATGCTCCGCAGCCACGTCCTCGTCATGAGCTTCATCGGCAGGGATGACATGTATGTTCAACAGCATTACTCTGTTCAGTGCATCCCGAGTTCTTCTGGCCCTGTGTCTTTGCATATCCACACAGCTAGCTGTTTTCTGTCCTAATGTCCATCACCTGGTGAAAGAATTTTGCTGATTAGAAAATCCACCCAGGCCAGGATTTTCATAATCCGAAAATGGATCTATCCAACTCCTCATCCTAGGCTTATGTCTCTATATATTATATGACTAAATGTAAATATAGGTTTGGTATTTGCAGCTTGTCTGGTGTGTGTTGGTTATGGCATGTGACTTACTGTGGGTGGCGCTGTTTCTTTCAGGCCAGCTCCACTGTTAAAGAATGCTGTCCTCTCTGAGTCCAAGGCGAGGGAGTTGTACCTGCAGGTGATCCAGAACATGCGGAAGATGTATCAGGACGCCCGGCTGGTCCACGCGGATCTCAGCGAGTTCAATATGCTGTAAGAGACACTCAAAATCCTCATCTCTACCCCTTGTTTGGTTAGGAACAGCAAACTGTATGTCACTGCTGTATGTCATATACCGCCCATGAAGCAAATACCTCTGCAGTCTTCTAGTGTAAGTGTATTTACAGTTGATTCTAATGGTACTTCTTTCTCAAGGTATAACAATGGAGATGCCTACATTATTGATGTATCACAGTCTGTGGAACATGACCACCCTCACGCCTTGGAGTTTTTGCGGAAAGACTGCAGTAACGTCAATGGTCAGTGGCGCTAGATTTGTCGTCCTTGATGATGACGCCATCTCTTCCATTTTTTGATGCAGACGTTTGTTTCTGTTGTGAGTGTTTTAACAGCTGCTTTATTAATCTGTCAATAACCTGTATATTTTTTGTAGACTTCTTTCTGAAGCATGAGGTGCCAGCGATGACTATGCGTGAGCTGTTTGAGTTCATCATTGACCCCTCCATCACCAGTGACAACATCAATCAGTACCTGGAAAAGGTCAGGGAAATTATTGTTTCTCGTTTCTTGACTTTTGTAACAGTAATTTTGAAATGGACATGGTTTGCATGACTCATCGCTGTGATTCAGTCTCACACATCCTGTGTCTGGGTAAAATGTTTGTGTGGGTATTCTATATATACACATAGTAATTTCATAAATACTGAAAGAGTTTTGCACTTAATTATGTTTATGTTATAACCTTTCGGTATAACGCGCAGTCGCGCACTTAGTTTAGTATCTATTCGTTCAGATGTGTTCAATGTATGGTCAGTCTTGCTCTTCAGTGCTTTAGAACTTATGTTTGTTTTAGGCTATGGAGATAGCGTCTGAGAGGACTGTGGAAGAGAGGTCCAACCGGGACAAAGTGGATGAAGCGGTAAGGAACAGAAGCTTTGTAAAAAAAATGTCATGACATGCATATCTGTTTCATATTGGCGTCGCGAGGTAGTGTTATAACAGAAGTCTCCCCTCTTCTGTTTTCCGGATGATTCCAGGTGTTCAAGAATGCCTACATTCCACGCACACTAACAGAGGTCAGCCATTATGAACGCGATGTGGACTCCATGATGAAGGCAAAGGAGGATGAGTCCTGTCTGAACACACAAAATGACAACGTGAGTCTGTTTAATACGTGCATGAGATTCACACTACAGATATATCTTATAGCATGTGCTCTGTCAGCCGTATTGATGTAAGGGGAGTTTGTGTGGGTGTATGGAGGCCCACATTCATAATGCAAGAAGTAACTGAGTACGACTGTCAATTGCAGATCCTGTATCAGACAGTGACAGGCCTGAGGAAAGACCTGTCTGGAGTTCAGACGGTGAGTACCAACTTCCACCAGTATTTACATTGTTTATATCTCAGTCTGCCTTCCTTTAAAATGCAAAATCGGTGTAAAATGTGGCTGATTTATTACCGTACGGATGTGTGAGATCAAATAGCGCATGTTTGCGTTTGTTGGAAGTACGGTGCTAATAATGCACCACATACCTGTTTTGTTGAACACACCTGGCTGTTAACAATTTGCTGGCTAAAGGCAGCCCATATGTATAGAAATATATGAGACGTACTAAATTAGATTACATTAGATTAGATTCAACTTTATTGTCATTGTACAGAGTACAAGTACTGAGACAACGAAATGCAGTTTACCATCTAACCAGTAAGTGCAAAATAGCAATAAAGTGCAGAGTCTGTGCAAATGTAGGGTGGACTAAGTGAATAAATATGATATGTACTAAATACAATTTAGACCAACTTTGGGGAGAGACGAAAATAAGGTTTAGAGTGATTGCTCAATTTCGAATTTTTCATCCTAGGTGCCTGCTTTGTTGGAGGGCTGCGTAGAAGAGGGAAACTCGAGTTCATCGGAGGAAGAGGGTGACTCAGACGGTTCAGATGAAGAGGAGGCGCCCTCGATAGAGGACCAGACTCAAGTACCACCAGTGGACAAAAAGGTAAGCCTGCTTTGTTTTTGTCACAACTGTGGATGTTATTTATATTCAACATACCCTTCAAGGGCAAATTGTACAATGGTTTATTAGTTTGTCTAGTTTTGTTTATTAGTTTATATTTTGTGTAAATTAATAATTACATTTAGGTCAGTTGTCGTGTATATGACTGATAACGTGTGTGTGTTTTGCCTCGTTCATGTTTTCACCTCACAGGAACAAAAGAAACTGGTTAAAGAAGCCCAAAGGGAGAAGCGAAAGAATAAAACTCCAAAGCATGTGAAGAAACGTAAAGAAAAAGTGTGCAAGATGAAGAAGGGAAAATGAAAAGATTAGACTGATGCATTTTTCGTGCATAATCATGAATTCGCCATTCATTTCTGCCAAACTTCATATGACTTTTCTCCTTGTGGTTATTGACACTGCAAGAGAAAGTAATTGCACAATAAACTCTTAAAGCTTTTCAAGAGATAACTCTATTTTACCTCCACTTTTTTCAAAAAGAATTCTCAGAATGAAGAATTTTATTAAAATACACAGTAAGGGGCTTTTAAAACTGGGCAGTATAATGCATGTCCTATGGATAGCCTATGCATAGCCTATGGATTTAGATACACTACCTGTACTTTCATGTGGTCAGGAACTATCTGATTGTAAAACGAATTCAAAACGCATTTTAATGCCAGGTGTTAAAAGCCCTGATGGAATGAGGGAAAAATCCATTGAAGTCAGTCATTTTCATGTAAGTATTTTAATACAATGCACAGTTTTGATATATGTATACATGTATTACAAATATCATTCCCTATTTTGGTACATCATATTTAAAGTACACGAATTTTAACATATATTACTGCACCGAGGACATCGCTTCCATCAGAAAAGAGAAAGCCAAGTACAAATACAAGAATACATAAAATACAGGTCTCTCAATCAAGATCATAAAGTGCCCATTAACCAGTTTCTTTACGTGTCTAAGGTTTTATGTAATCATATTAAACTTGCCCTTTGTCCATTTTTCTGCATCATGAATATGATTGTAAATCTCTTCTCTCCTAAATCTGTGCAGCATACACAATTGAGACCATACACAATTGAAATACAACAAAGAGATGATGTTACTGTCAACCATTACACTTACAATATTGTCTGCAAAGTTCATGAAAGCCTAATCAACACAGGCTGCCAAAGAGCGGTAACAGTACATAACAATTTGGTCCTGCATACAGTTGGACTGTGAAATACCCAGTGTAATGGATCAGCTCTAGTTTAGCGAATGCCTTCTACATAGTTTGCAGGCAACATGCCAGAGCGGCCGGTCCTCAGCACGGTACCGTACATCCAGCCGTCGTCGATGGGCTGTGCATACTGGATGATGTCGCCCTCCCTGAAGGAAACCTCATCAGTGTCCCGTGCCGTGTAGTCATACAAAGCTTTGTACACACTCTATTCAGGAGACAGGAACAGAAAGAAACGCATAATATTAACTATATTGTCATAAAAATATAAACTATATTGTCATCATAATATTAACTATATTGTCATAAAAATATAAACTATATTGTCAACATAATATTAACTATATTGTCATCAAAATATTAACTATATTGTCATCAAAATATAAACTATATTGTCAACATAATATTAACTATATTGTCAACATAATATTAACTATATTGTCAACATAATATTAACTATATTGCCAGATCTTCATCAAACATGATCTCTGGAAACCAGTGGCATTGAATCAATGAATTGTTTACAGAGAAAATAATCCAGCAATTGGAAATCTCAAGGATGTATTTAAATACCCAAGAAAATGTATGTGAACAGTATTTTATGTTCAGTAGCAATCGTAGCAAATATACCTTGGAAAAAGTTTTAGCTGTTGCGTAAAGTTAAAAACTGGAAATAACCCATAAGCACACAACGTCCAAACTTTAGTCTTCTCACCATTGTGGGGTGTGCCCTGTGCTTTACAGATCGAAGGGAGTGCATGCTGGTCTGGTGCATGTAGCTGTGGCCTTGAGTGTGTCCACTTGGGTAGTAAGCCCCAGGGAGAACAGGAGCTGTGGTCATCACAGGGAGAGAGAGAGAGAGAGAGATGGTCAGGGTGGTCTTTAACAGAGCAAGGTTCATCAACCAATGGAATAATTTTTAACCATTTTCCCTGATGAATGTGTAAGCCAAATACTTTGAGCACCATGGTGGTAAGTGATGCTATGAATCCTGTTCCTGTAGCACCACAAAGGTCATAAGGTCAGTTTCCAGGATAAGCTATAAAGTACTAAATACAAGAAAAGACACAGCTAAATGAAATGTGTGTAAGACCTGTCATCTGTCACCTGTCATCTGACATACCCACAATAATGCCTGGCCTGCGGTCCATCTCCATGATGTACTGATGAACACCCTTGTGTGATGAGTTCCCAACTTCTTGCTTGTTTGGCATCACCTGTGCTCGAACCAGGTAATGTCCACCACAGATGCCTTGAGAGAGACCTTGTACACCTGACAGCTCATAGTCCTGATGGTATTTAGCCTACAAGAAAAGTAACATGTGACATACAACAGTGCCTTGGGAAGTGTGGATATGATTGTAGAGATGAGTCCATCTAGCCAATCACCAGCCTACATTGCTGATCTGCTCCTGGTTCCTCCTTAGTCTTCGCAGCTCGGGTGTGTCCACAACAAAACTGAACCCCCGGCCCTTGCTCTCCTCAAAGTCCTTCCTGTATTTGACCTGTGAGAGAGAAAGACCACCAGCCTGTTATGCCCACAGAGTGGTACCATGACTGAAATGACTCTCATCTGAAGACGAAGCAGGGTGAGTGCTGCTGCTGGTTTGTTTTTGTTTTGGTGGGGTGGAGTCTGCTCTATTTGGAGTGAGAGTGAGACCCCTACAGCATAGGCCTGGCATTGCTACCCATGCTGTCAGGTGGACAAGCCAGAGGGGATCTTGGAGCACACCGCAGAGATGGCAGCTGCCAAGCTCACCTCCTGCTGAACTCAAAGTGTCACACCCTGTCACTGGCACACTCACACTTCGTGATTAAATTAGAATAACAACACAGAATTGTTGTTCCATTTCAACTAGATAACGAATTGAGATGAAATCCTAAATTGAACCGTCCACCAGTAGTTGTTTAATCAGTGCAGGCTGGTAGACCGGGTCCATAGCCAGCACTAGCCCGTGTAACGAGGTCAGGGCTCACCTGACTCTGCAGCTCACTCTGTTGTCTCAGACGCAGATTTTCTGGGGTGTCTGCCACAATGGTGAATGTTTGTTTGGGGTAGTGTCTGGATTGGGAAAAAGCACATTAGCTACATCACGTTTAATCAAAACATTAGGGATTAAATAGTCTCCTCAGTAAACAAAGACCTCTCCACGTCCTTAACGTACGAATTGCAGTAGGGCTTCTTCTCGTAACCTTTATAGTTATTCATGTTGAGAGACATTCGGCACACTTCGCAGTGGAAACATCCTCTGTGCCAGTACTACAGAAAATGAAAGACATATTAGTGTACTGATTATTGAGTACTGACTAGATTGAAACACCATGATGTGAGGGCAAATGTGTATGTGTAATGTTATTGAATAACAGTCATATTAAGAAGAACAGGAGAGACTGCCTACCTTATCTAGACAATTAATTTTTTCAGTCGCGTAGACAACTTTGCCACAACGAGCGCAGGACGGATTCATTTTAGTTCAGAACTAAGCGCAATCTGTTAAAAAGTAGCCAATTTCCAATTTCACAAGGCTTATCTTAGACTATCAGTTGAGTATCACAGGGACCGTCCCCGCACGGTCGCCTATACTAAGGAATATGAGACAAATAGCCTACACAATGAGCAAAAGCACTCAGCTCACTCGGTGCTGTTCCTATCCAGCCTACAGCAGACCAGCTTGTGAGCTGGCATTTGCATCACAACATGAATCAGTGTGCAAAACACTATAGTGAAACCGAGCCAAGCCAAACCCATTACCCTGTGTAGCCTATCCGAAATGTCCAATAAGAACCTAAGCTATACGGCCAACTTCAAGAATAGCACATTGATTTTTAAGTCCACCACATAGCCTATAATATGAATGTATATTTCTGCAAACATACATATGAGAGATGCTCGCTTAAAAATAGCCTACCCTAAAGGTTGAAAACCTTGGTTCAGTTTATTTAATTTCAAATTGTTTATCTCACTTGCAAATTCATCTGATTAGTGTCCCTTATTAACTCGGTCTTTTGTCATGGCACGACATAACATGTAATGAGAAAAGAGAGAATATGCGATGGTTGCATGGGGAATCTGGGAAGTAACAGTCAAGAGTCTTTTTCATCTCAGCTGTCAAATCAGATAGTCTGTATCCCATGACCTAAGGCCTTTTGCGACCCGGTGTGTTCCAGTCTGTGTTGTCCCTCCTTTTCAGCTTCAGTAAGATGCCGTATTAAACACAGTCCAAAGAAAACCGTTTCAAGACGTCTTTTGAATCATATCTAAGGCTACGATTCTTTTAATGAGCTTACTGTATAGATATTCAACGTAGATAAGAGTGTGAACGAACATCATTTGGTCTCCGAGTGTGTTTTGCCTGCTGTAGGCCTAAAAGGCTAGTCTATTTCACAGGGTTTTCTAGTTGGTTAGCCTGCTCCCTCCCTAGTAGGCCTATAGCAATTAGAATATGAGCCCGAGGCATGACAATTTTAAATACAAAATAATGACAGCATAAATGTCTAGGAGAGTTTGCTGTGTGTGAGACAGCCAGAACTGGCTACCCAAAATACTCTTGGTTATAAACCTTTCTCGAGGTAAATATTACTGTTATTCATTGTAGAATGAAAAGAATAGCCTAACTAGATACAGGCTATAACTATTTTATGAAGCGTGTGTTAGCCCTCTTACAAATAGGCGACAGAATTGGTTATTAGCCCATACAGCTATATATATATATTTTTTTTTTTACCTCGACAGGAGAAGACAGAAATTATTGAGATTTGGGATTTAACACCCACGTCTCATACTACATAGTTTTATTCTTTTAATTTTTTGTTTAAAGTTGCCAACGACTTCATTTATGTCAACATTGGCTAGTTTTTTCGCACAAATAGGCAACAGTGTCATTCAATTGCTCAGCATTTTTTACAACATAAATTGATTTGGATACATTCAATGAATTGCAGTCACTGTGGTTTTTGTTTTCACAGAAAATTAGCTAAATAAGACGTGGCACTTCTTATATTTAGCCTACCGAGTGACGGATTTAGATCAATTATGTGACAGAAACCATAAAACTGATATGTCAACGTGCGGAGCACAGCATTTCTCGTGCATTGAGCGGTCTTTTCCAGCTGCCTGCAGCATCCATCCAGCATTCGGACGGATTCAATGGGGCAGTGTGCTGCAGCTTTCTAGCGAAGCCATTCGAAGAAGAAAGTAACCTAGCTTCTGAGACTAATATTGAGCGATACAATGTTTTAAAACATTATTGTTAAGAGCAGCTGTCTTTTGTTACAATAACCGGTCATCGTGGTTGTTATAGACACATAAGCGCAGTCAACATAACGGTGATATAAATCTTCTTCAAATGAGTCAGTTCATCGTAAAACGCGTAAACAGCTTCTAAAATGTTTTTATTTTCCATTACTTTATTCCCTGCGTATTTGTTATTGCAGTGATTCTCACTGTCTGATTGCCGAAACCAAATTCAAGAGATGGAAAGAAGACGTGCTAGCCACACAGATTGCTAACGAACGATAACCTTCAAGCTTGCGTCAATGACAGCTTACATTGTCAAACGTTAGCTACCAGATTCTATTATTTTTCCGTTTCATCGTAACGCGAAAGACTTTGCTGTCAGTCATTCAAGTGGAACCCTGTAAAATCACCTGCATTTGGATATGCGTCTACACATTTGAAGAGGAATGCATGGACTTGAAGAAATAAAGAACGGGGCACATCACTTATTATATTGGACACTTAGTTTAATCTACATGGACCTGGAGTGTCACAGTTAGCCAACATAGTTAACGTTAGTTCGCCAGCTTCTTCAGAATTCTGCTCTAAATTAATTCGTTAATTAACAATTCAACAGCTGAACCAAACATGGCATCTGTCGCTAGCAACCTTGCTGCATCAATTGCCAGTAAAACCAAAACGAAGAAGAAACATTTCGTGGCTCAGAAAGTGAAATTATTTCGCGCCAGTGACCCGCTTCTCAGCGTACTAATGTGGGGTGTAAACCATTCGGTAAGTAAGATTAAAGCTACACATTCTGTCTTCTTTAGCTAACTGACTAGCTAGCCTGCCATGTCTTTTTAATTGCAGAACATGATGTCTGAAATATATCCAATACTGCGTAATGGAATGTCAAAGGGTTAACTAGCTGGGTTTGACCTCAGGTGTGAGACTGCTGAAACGTGAGTGTGGCCACCTAACAGATTTTATTTGCTTGTTCACGTTACTACGTAATTCATCTGTCAACGCTTAAACACGTGGTATCTGACAGCACCCATTCAAACGTTTTCAAATGCCAATATGGCCTGCATCTAAGAAGCAATAACATCCGTTAAATAGCCGTAATTGCTAACATTACACTGATTAAACAAGTTGCCACCCCGCCTCTTAAATTGCACACTGAATGTGGGTCTGTGGTATCATAGTTATTATCCTATTAGCGGGATAGCTGCTTGGATTATGTAAACCGAGTAGCCTGTACCACTAATGCTTGGGAAACACAAATGGGAGTTCATCTGGTTCCTCAGGCTGAAGTTGTTGCACCTGCAAATTTGTCCTTGAAAGTTTATGAATGATCCCAACTTTCTGTTTAAAAAAAAAAGCTAGACCACTTAAAGGAAAACGGTAGAAGTGTTTCCTTGCTATGTCTAATTGGTCTACAGGGGCTTTGTGAACCCTTCTTTAGGCTCAGACGTCGATCTGAATCCCAAGATACTGTGGTTTTCATGATGTTGTTTACTACACACTACAGTACGTCCTGGGTAAAGGCGAGGGATGCTGTTTTTGTTATTTCTGCTGAGGCTCAGCCTCCGTATTGTTGCCAGATAAAGATTAGATAAACCAACTGCATTGCATACTGAAAAAACTACATTCTTCAGGTTTAAGCCTACTTTCCTAGCATAAGTATTAGTAATATAGGCACATGTAAATGTCCACTGCCAGGAATATACTGGTAACCTCGGCATAACTCTGCGATTTGAAGATCTAGCTCTTGGCTTCTCACATGATTTTTTAACTGCAAAGTGTGAACAAATATTTAGCTTTACCACGTGTCAGCCTGCAACCCTTTTAGATTTGTCAGTCAGCCGTCACTCCGATTGAACAGGTTGAATGTCGACATCCTTTCAGTGAGCAGGAGGTAAACAATGCAAGCTACTCTCTATGCAACCCCCTAGATAAAGATGCAGACAAAAGCTGGTCTTCCTTGAGAACTTTCTGATAGACTCACATCACGTCTCAAAGTAGATTCAAATGCAATTCAAAAACAAAAAGGGGTTTTAGTGTGATTGTTGAAGTGTTGTTGAAGTGTTTTCCCTACTACTGTATCGTCTGAAAACATTTACTGAAAACTGTTTAAAACCAGTTTCATATACTGAAAACTGTTTAGAACTGATGAACAGTTGTTTCCTCTAAACCAGTATTGTTATAAAAGCACGAGTGCTTGTAAACCAGTGCTCTCTGCACAAGCACAAATCCATGAAACACCAATTTAGAAGCGGAGCCCATTCACTGTTTGTAAATAAGTGATGCAGAATACCCTGGGGAAAGGGGCGAGATTGATCTTTTAAAGGCACAATACAGTGAGTCAGCCACTGACCCCGTGGCAGCAGAGCAGGAAGGCCATCGTCAGCAGTGCGCCCACCGTCATCCTGTGTCCTTGACTGGCTCACCGCTTTTAAAGCATCCCCACCTCGGCCAAGACTGCACCACACTGCTCTCTGTTTTGGGAATGGTGATTGTGAATGGTCAGTTGTGCTTTTGAGGACGACTTTTAATGCAGTTTCCAAGTATGCATTGAAAGCTAGGAGCACTGCTGTTCCTTGATCAAGGTGTTATTATCTATGATGCTATTAAATTGAAAATACTACCAAGCAGTCAAGTGTAACCATTAATTGCGGTTTGCGGTTTGTGCGATTTCTTTCTTACCGTTAAGGGAGGCATGAAGGTTTATCAATGCCCATTGCTTCTTTGTATGCAGCTTTATAATTGAAGATTAAGTAAATCGCACAATCTGTAATGTGAATTGGCACAAAATTCATATGAATACATTAATGCTTTGGTAATTACATTTTTACAAGCACCAGACCAGCATTAGGTCTAATTTCAAGTGATTATAGTTACTCAAGGCTCTTTGAAGTTTGAAAGATTAATCTCATTAACGGCAAGATGCATTCATGTCAACAGTACTGTGCCTCAGTCATCTAGAGCCAGTCATGAATCATCTGTTCTAATGCCAGCCCTGTATTGCCTTGTCTTCCTCCCTGTAGTTTGTGTTTGAATTATACACACATTACATTTGCACTTATATGCACCTATTCAACATGCTACTGTATTCTGTATTCATGTCATAACAGACAACTACAAGTCATGTTGTCATCCAAACAGCCTCAAAACACCACAGTGCTTTATTGACTGCCCTTCAACCCTAGCCTAAGGACACGGGCTATTGAGTTTGGATTTCCATTGGGCGGATTAAATCACCGTTCTGCTAAAGCGACCAGATTTTCCCCCCCTTAAGATTGATTGTGCTCTGCCGGCCTTGGCGGCTCTCCCTAGTGGGCTAGCCACTCCTCTTGGACCAGTTGGAGGGGATTAGAGTACCGTGTGTGCAGTGAGGACCAGCTGAGTCATCCTCTCTCCTTTCCAGCCTGGAGGCAGAGGGGGTGAGAAGGTTCGCTCCAGCCCTCTGTGGAGAACACTGTGTGCTAATTAACCATACTAGGGCAAAGATGCCCTCGCTCGTTTATTTTCCAGTCCAGGAATAGTAATAATTAGTAGTAGTAGACAGTGGGTAGGGTAGTAGTAGTGTTGGCTGTTGTTAAAACAAAATGGTTTTAAAATGACCTGGATACAACTGGATACTCCCGGACGGCAGCACAGTATGTTTTGAATGACTCTGGCTCCGCTTAGCACGCTGGTTGTGTTGCTCCAACAGTGGCACAGCTGGGAACCATATAATCAATATCAGGGTTTGACCTGATTGCTGTTCAGCTTATCTCTGCTGACTGGGAATAAAAGGCAGGTCACGTTATCTGTCCTTCCCATCCTTTACTTTTCTTTTTCTGTGCATCCTCCTCTTTCCCTATCCGCATCCCTGACCTTCATTTGTCTTTCTGCTATCGCCAGTCTCCCCATCCACATATTCATTTTTTTTTACAGAAGTGTGACCTATGATTGCTGAACAATTGACAATTACAAGCGAACCTAACCAGAGCTGAAAATCCATAGAAAGGGCGGGTTAAAGAAGTGAAAATAGTTTGAAAGTGCAGTCTTCAAATGGTTTTATTAAAAAAAAGATGTGGCTGGGTCGACAGGAAATCTGCAAATTCTGGGCAGCAAAGGGACAGAGCTTGGGCACCTAACAGATGGCAGCTGCATTCTGATGGAGAGTATCTGGAGTGTTGGCACAGATTTTCTTCGTTTTTTTCCTGGATGGAAAAGAGCTTGTGGTGAGTCGAGGGTAGCTGCATTCTGGGTAAATAGGGAGCACATGGAAAGGCCGATATTAGGCCTAGGCAGCCAAGAGACATAGAGGGGAAACCTGTAGAAACATGCAGCAGTTATGTTGTGAACTGTGCTGTATAATACTTGTGTGTGTTAGACTAAAACCCTGAACCATGCTCAATTATTCATTCTCCGACTTCCAGTTATGGCGAGGTGCTAGGAGGTCGCAAAATGTAAGCTCCACTGCTGAAATGTAATTTAATACCCTACAATACTAATCAGAATATTGTCCAAAATGATTAATTCTCCCCTCTTTGGGCAGATCTGTTGCTATGATGCTTTTTAATAACACATTGTGAAAAGCCAATGTGCCAAATCTGTCGTGGTCCATGCGTGCATGTGGTGGCCATAAGTGTTGTGATTTCCCTCTATTTATTTTGACGACAGCCTGTGGGAGATGGCAAGATGGTCCATATGGGCAGCAGGTGCCAAGGCATCTCCTGCCCAACATGCTGATGGTTGGTTGAGGATGGCACTGCTCTCAGATGGTGTGTGCCTTTCCAGTCTGCTTGCTTTCAATCGCTTTGTTCAAACCACGCTGTTTGTCGATTACATCAGTTCTCGCAACCCGAGAGGAACCAGTGCATGTCACTTTACCACCTCATGCAGAGGACATGTGGACAGGATTTAGACTATTGCATGGAATTAGGGTGGAGCTGATGGAGAGCTGTGCCAGGAACACAATCAGTGTTCAATATGATGTGCACAGTTTGATTTTTCTAATGGCACAGCATCATGGTTAGGCCAAAGGGGAGAATGCTCAGAGCACTCAATTGAACGACAGGCCCTCTTAAAATGAAGTGGTGGCTGATCACTCAGCCTGCAGTGATTACATAAACATTCAGGTAGCTGCAACGAATGTGAAAATGTTCTGTGGAAAGGGCTCTGTGTGTATGGGAGAGAGAGAGAGAGAGAGAGAGAGGCAGAGAGAAAAGGCTGACCCTGGACTGTCCTCTTCTGTCTCGGTCTAAGCAGCTGCAGCTGAATACTGCTCCCCGTGGGCCTCGGTGTGTGCGTGTGTGTATGCGCATGTGTGTGTGCGCTTGTGTGCTCGTATGTGTGTGTGTGTGTGTGTGTGCTGAGTCCAGCTTCCCTCCTCTGTGACATAATCAGAGATGGCAGGTCCTGCTTCAAACAGCCAAGAGAGGGTGGAGCTGTTGGCTCTGATTCATCCTCTCACTTAATATACATATTCGGTTAAAACAGGCTCTCCTTCAGGTTTTCCACAATAATCCCTCAACCAAGTAACTCATCTCTAAACACGCCATTGTTTAATATCCTGCAATATAATTGATTTGCACAGACACAGCCTGCCTGTTGAACAGGGACCGGGTTTTTCCCCCAACACAATCTAGAAGATCTCTCTACGGATGACAATGAGCTATTAGATAACCAAACATGAGAAAATGGAGTGTGTGTGTGTGTGTGTGTGAGTGTCAGTGAGTGTTTGTGTGTGTGTGAGTGTCAGTGAGTGTGTGTGTGTGTGTGTGTGCGTGTGTGAGTGTCAGTGAGTGTTTGTGTGTGTGTGAGTGTCAGTGAGTGTTTGTGTGTGTGTGAGTGTCAGTGAGTGTGTGTGTGTGTGTGTGTGTGTGTGCGTGTGTGTGTGTCAGTGAGGTTCCCCAGCTATTTTTAAATATCTGCTTATTCGTATTCTTATTTGACTCATATGAATATGAATTTTATTCATGTGTGCATGGCTTTTGGATATGTATTTGTGTGTGTGTAGAATGTTTTCTGGTCTGAGAAATGCGCCATTCGGATAGATGCCCAGGAAGTAGATGTTCCGATGACCTACTCCTCACCACTACCTACATTTGTAATTCACACCAATTCCTAACTTCCTTCCTTACACCACCCCTTGTCATCAGATAGTTTATAGCTATTGTTGACATTACCATGGCAGCTTCATCTGCACCTCTCAGTGAATGGACCACTAATGCTGACCATAACATCAGAAATATCTCAGCAGTGCTCACAGTTTATTAATCATCTTGTACAAATGCAGTTACAAAGCACCTCCTGCCCCTTTATATACATACTACTTATCACTGAGAACATCCTCACATAATCTAAACATTTACTGTACAGTACAGTGGAGAAGGATTGTCATTAGTGAGCGTCCGTGGTCTCCGTTCCTATCGGGCAATAGTCCCAGTACCCTGTCACCCTTTTTTATCTTCTGTTTAAGCTCCTGCTCTCAAAGAGGGGCTGCTGGTCTATTCCGGTCAAAAGAATGCTGAATTCTTTCTGCAACACCACTGCCTTACTCACTCCTTCTTTCTGTGGACAGAAAGCGGTTGGAAGCACTCTAAGCATAAGACCCAACCAGCGTTAATGTGTGGATAGAAAGTTAATGACATAATTTTCCATTTTGTGTGGTGTGAGCTTATTGGGTTAGATTGTTATTTGACACCATATCCCAGATCAAATATGTATAGAAGATGTTGTCTAAAGATACAAACAGCTTCAGTACGCTGTGAGGAGTCAGTTATTCTCCCTGAGTCAAAAGAGGATGTGTCATTTGAAGCGGTCCCCCTCACATCCATGATGGTGGCTGGGGAAATCACAGATGCTAATGACTGCAGCAATTTGCATGTGTGGATGTAATATGAGTGGGGGTAGGACTGCTATCTCAAATACTTTGGTACAGCCACCCTGGAGGATTTCAGGAGACTGTGCCCTTTCCCAATTTCTTGAGACATCAGACAGGACTACAAGTCCTATGAGCAACTTTTAAGTCAGGCGAGGCGAGATGAGGAGGAGGATGATGACGATGACAAGTGATGATGGATGGCCCCAAACGAAGTGAGATAATTTCTGCTTTGATGAAGCCAGACTCGAGGAAAACTGACTGGCCTGATGCCCGGCAAGTTGTGTGCCGACAGACAAGCCTAAATCTTGTTCCATTTACTCTGGAGACAAATATTCTATGTAGTTGAAGAAAAGGGAAAGCTGTGGTTTCAAAGAAAAAGATATTTAGCATTTTGTGGATGAGGAGGAATATTGGTGTGTACATGCTTGGCTGAACATTGGTCAGGTTTTTGATGCAGCTTTGGAATTACATTGTTATGTGCTATACTATAGTTTGTCAGTCAAACAGGTAATGCAGAATGCAAATGTTCTTCTCTGTCTGACAAAAAAAATATGATTTGTTGGAAATCACAGCCATAGGAAAGCAAAGGCCTGCACTGCCCTGTCATCATCTTGGATGAGTTCTATGTCAGTCTGCTCAGTATAGTCTACCAAGACTAACTGCTTTTGACAGGGGACTTTTGCCCCAAGCCCTCTTCATTTTCTGTCCCTGGTTGAAAACAAATACACTGGCTTATCACAACAATGTGGCAAGTTATTGATAGAAATTTGAAAGGTTTAAATGATGTGCAACTGTGACTATGGATTTATTTATTTACTACAACAACAGACAGATTAAATACATCAACACAACTTTTTATATTTGTTTTCATCACCTAACACAGGAGTATGCCTCATCCTTGCTCTGTACTTCTATGTATTTCTTGCTCCAGGTTGTTATGCGTTTATTACCATGGCAGTGCTACCAACTGTTTGCAAATGTTGAAAAAAGAAAATAAGAACAATGAATAGAAATTCATTGGTAATCATCGTCTTCCGTTGTATTCCATTGTATTGTTGCAAATGTAGAAACGTGTTTTTTTTTACAACAATTAGCTAACTTTCCCCTTTGCAACCATGCACAAAAATCTGCTGGGCATACAGACACCCCTAGGTTGTAGGTCTGAGTCAGACTTCCCAAAGAAGACAGTTACAGATAACGGCCAATGCTGCCTGTAGCTCAGATACACACTCGCAAGATACACCGCTTCCTGGTCTTGGATCTAAACTGGTGATGCAGGGACTGGCAACGAATGTGACTCAGCCTGTTGAAATTGAAGCACCACGTAGTTCTGCATCCCGCGAGACAGATATATGAAAGCTGTCCAGGAAGTGAGAGTAATCTCTTTGCGTCTGCTCCAGCAGCAGCAGCAGCAGTTGGCAGTCTTAAGACGATTGTAAAGGGCCCAGGCCTGCTGGAGCCTCTACTCCACAGATGAGAGTGATGCCCCTGATGCCACACACAGATGGAGGCAACAGGAGCCCAGGCAGAAATAGCCCATCGCACGAAGGGCATGAGCTTGTGTGCGTGCGTAAGTGCGTGCGTGTTCAGGAAATATGATGGAGAGCATGTCATAGGGCCAGGTTGGATACCAAAGTCACCGACAGGGATATGGACTGCTTGCCCCCCCGACTCACACCTGTGTGTGTGTGTGTGTGTGTGTGTGTGTGTGTGTGTGTGTGTGTGTGTGTGTGTGCCAGATGGACTGAAGTGAGCAGTCACCCTTATCAGAGGTCACCAATAGCAGTCATGACATATGAGAAGATTAAGTTCTACATAAATGTGTCATTTTCAGTGGGGTTTGTCCTTTTACAGCGGACACTTTTTTAATGAAGGGTGATATTTATACCTTGCCTGACCACTTAGGACTTCATCTCATCGATCCTTGCCATTGTGTTTCCTTTTTTTTGTCTGTGTGTTGAAATATTGGATGGGAATAGAAGGTAGTTTTTGACCCTGGGCCAACAGTGCGCCTCCCCATCTTCAGACAGTAAATCTTAGCTGTCTGCTAGTTGAATGCAGCATTTTGTCATCACCTTTATATTCAGAGACAGAGTCAGTTCAGCCGTTATGACAGGAAATAGCTGTTGAGCACAAGGCCTGGAGCTGTTGCGTTGGTAACTCCACAGGCTTTCAGCAGATGCTGTCATGCAAAGTCACACTGCAGGGGAAGCAGGCATAGACTGTAAAAACTAAGTGTGAACACTGCGTATCAGGATATAGGACATGGATGTTTCCTGTCTAGTCTAGTACATGAATGCCTCCTTAAAAGGGTGTGTGGTATAAAGACTTGAATCTAGTAGAGGCCTGTCATTTTCCACACCTTTTCTACTTCCCTACACACCACGATTCACATCCCTTATCTCAAACACCACTATTATGAGAGGGGCCGTTTGGATTTTCACAACCTTTTTTTGTCTCAAAGAGAATGATATTGAGGCCTTTTGTGTCTTTTTAGATGGAATCTGCTGTAGAGAGAGGTATTTGTGGGCGATAATCTGGTCAGAAGGTAAACATGTTGGTTCTGCTCTGCTCTCCCTGCAGATTAATGAGCTCATTCACATCCCGATCCCTGTCATGCTGATGCCTGATGACTTCAAAGCCAACTCCAAGATCAAGGTGGACAACCACCTCTTCAACAAGTGAGAAATCCTCCATTTTTTTTTTTGTGGCCACAGTTTTCCCCACCCATTTAGCACTTAAAGGAAGAAGGATGGCATGAAATTGCACGTCTCTTCAGTCATTTGTGTTATGTCATATCTTGTAGCAGGTTATGTTCAGACTATGTGATGTGTTATAAACAGCTTGACTGAAATGTGTTTGCATAACAGATTATTATTTCACTTTAGTGATTGAAAATTGAAAATATCCACTTGTCATTGTTTGCTTAGGTATTCAATTAATGATGGCAAATAGAGACTTACAGCGTTAGCAACCTGTTTGACAGGTGTGACAACTTGTGTAGTGTAACATGATGGGAATATGGATTAAAAAAGTGCATTTATGCATTTAGTGTGTTTAAACTAAAAAACAAGAAAAGGGAATAGTTCAATCTAGACTGACTACATAATTATGTGCTCAAAATTTAGCATAAATCCACGCTAATTTAGTATTTCTAATAATTTTTTACTGCATTAGTCATAAGGTTTGTTGAATTTAATACTAGGTCAGTTTGCCTTTTTTATTGACATTGTTTTGACATAATGACATTTGTTTTATATTTGCAAATGGTAATGGATGTTTTTTTCTGATGTTGAAACCCCAAAGGGAAAACATGCCAAGCCATTTCAAATTCAAGGAGTACTGTCCCCTTGTCTTCCGGAATCTCAGGGAGAGGTTCTCTATTGATGACCAAGATTATCAGGTGAGCTTAATTTAGCGCTTTCATACTTAACGTAAGTTACTACATGCTTGAAAAACACAGAACGAACGAGACAAACACACACACACACACACACACACACACACACGATTAGACATACACACGCATGCAGAAATGAACACTAGCAAAATTCTTCTAAATCAAAGGAAAGCACACTCTCCATACCCTCTCTCTCTCGCACACACACACACATGCACACACACACACACACGCTCAGGCACATACAGTATGACACATACATACATTCAGATACACACAATCAAAATCCTTCAAAATCAAAGGATCGTACGCTTTAAAATACTGAGGGAAAGACACACATTCTTATTCACATACTCTCTCTCTCACACACACACACATACACACACACACACACACACACAAACACACGCACACACACACAGGCACGCACACACAGGCAAGTTCTTCTAAATCAAAGGAAAGCCACAGCAGCAGCAGCAACCTTGAAGCAGGAGAGCTTTCATCAGCCTGAGCCACAGAGAAAAGAAGTGTCAGCTTGTCGTTCATCAGCTAAGCTCCGCTTCTCCTCGAGTGTGCAGGCTGCCACGGTAACCGCTCTGCATGGAAGAGCGGTGGCTGCAGTACTTCATAATGTTTTTTTTTTTTGCTAGTGACACCTGGATTTTTTTTCCCCGCCGGGCTAAAAACCATAACTATTTCCTGTACAGCTTATCTTGAAATGGGACAAATAGGCCTTGTCTTTCATAACAGCATTACTGTCATCCGTTATATTTAATGTGTACAACATTAGACCCAGTCTCTGCTGTTTGGGTTGTCCAGGTGGACAGCAGAGATCCCTTAATTCACTGCCAGATGCCAAAACAGAACATGTCTGGTGGCCTTGGCTCCTCTCCCAGAATTCCTCCGGACACACACAGCAGCGTGTCCCAGTGGGCCCGCACGGCCCTAACCTTTAGTACATCTGTGTTTCAGAGCAGTGAGATAACACCACCCCTGTGTCCTCGACGTTTATTAAGCTCTCACTCAGTGGCATTTCCATAAATCTCTTCACGTCACGGCTTATACTCTCCTTGTTTTGCTCTAACGTGATGGCAGGTTGTTATATGAAAATACTCTCCCATCTTCCCCTCACACTCCCTCCCTCCCTCCCTCCCTCCCTCTTTCTCTCCTGTCCTCTCCCTCTTCCGCTCTCTCTCTCCGCACCCTTGGCAGAACTCTGTGACACGGAGCGCTCCCATCCCCAGCGATGCTCAGGGCCGCAGTGGCGCTCGCTTCCACACGTCCTGCGACAAGAGGTACGTCATCAAGATCATCACCAGCGAGGACGTGGCCGAGATGCACAACATCCTCAAAAAGTACCACCAGGTGAGACTGAACCTCCAAACCCTACAGGCCTCTGCTGCAGGCTGCCACTATTCGATCGATCTCAGGTGTCATGTTTTGGTGTGTGTGGTGGGTGTGTATGTGTGTGTGTGTGTGTGTGTGTGTGTGTGTGTGTGTGTTCGTGTGTGTGTGTGCGTGTGTGTGTTTGCATCCTTTCTAGTACATTGTGGAGTGCCATGGCAACACGCTGCTCCCTCAGTTCCTGGGCATGTACCGCCTCACTGTGGACGGGGATGAGACATACATGATTGTCACACGCAACGTGTTCAGCCACCGCCTGCGCGTCTACAAAAAATATGACCTCAAGGTAGAGAACATCAGCGATATTGCACCTACAGCAGTAGTGTGAAACAGTGCTGACTAATATTCCATGACCTCTACAATAGAAGGCTCGAAAGGGTCACAAAACTGCAATGAATTAAATATAAAGTATGAAATGAGTTCTCAAGTGATCTGTTTTAATTAAATTCTTATCTTATTCATCACCTCAAGTGTGAAACAGTGCTGACTAATATTCCATGACCTCTACATTAGTAGGCTCGAAAGGGTCACAAAACTGCAATGAATTAAATATAAAGTATGAAATGAGTTCTCAAGTGATCTGTTTTCTTTTCTAATCACCTCAGGGGTCTACTGTGTCCAGAGAGGCTACTGAAAAGGAAAAGGTAAACTACTTTTGGTTTGCAAATTGAGCTCTGGCAAATTAATTTGTGACAAGAGTCAGCTGATGTTGCATGTATGCATCTGGAAGCACTTTCAGCTATAGGGCATGAAACTTGCATGTGAGATCCATTGCATGTCTGCTTTTTGGTGATGTGGCCAGTAAGAGATTGTTTGTGATTGGCCAGAAGTGATTCTGGGAGGTACCCCTTAGCTTCCCCTTCCATGCCTGTGATGCCAACGTTCTGCAGAAGAAGCGTTTGCATTTGATGATCGATGATTTTTTTTTTACGTTTCTTTTTGTGGTCTTCTCCTTTGCCTGTTCTCTCCATCAATGGTTTTCATTGGTTTTTATCCCGGGTCTTGCTTCTGGTGTACACTTGCTATGATGGTAGTGTTTGTAAAGCCACGACTGGAAAGCCTGTTAATATGATGCCTGACACTGGCGAGACTTGTAGATCAGTGGGTCTGTGTCTAGAAGGCGCTACGTGTGTGTGTGGAAACCAGTGACTTCCTGTCTGCCCTAACATGTGGACTCCGCTGAAGCCCCTGTGTCTGCACCTGCACATGACACCAAAGAGATTCTAACGCAGTGTCTGTTAGACCATTGCAGTTACATCTATAAATCAACACATACCACTTCGATTTTTTTTGGATTGGGAAAACAACACATACCACTTCGATTTTTGGGATTGGGAAAACAGGAAATGTCCTGTCTCGGTAATTGCTTTGCATACCTAAACTAAAAAAAGTAAGCTAAACAACTATTTAAATGTAAGAATATTTTGCAATTTTATTTACATTTTTTTTTTAATTTTTAGCATTTTGTCCCTCAACTTTTATGAGCAGTAAAAGTTAGCTCTCTTACTCAGAAGCAAAGGCATGTTTTTGTGCTTCTCTCATACAAACGTCATGTATGGGCATTTGGATTAAAAATGCATGTGCATCTCTGTTTCCCCAAACTTTGCATGTCGACCCTTTAAATATGATGGAGAATTCCTCATTTTATGTACCTCTGCTTAATAATATATGGCACATAGACAGACCAGACATTTACAAATACTAACAGCTAATTAGTATTTGACTGAGTTAAATGCATAGCTCAGTTTGGAAATGCTCTGTTTCTCAGGAGTAGTGTGTCATATACAGTGCTCTGGATTGCTTGAAATCATAATACTACTTTCAAAGTTATACTTTGAAAGTTAGTACAAAATGATTGCCCCTTTGCTTTTGATTTTCACATTTCTGGTCTATGTATATTCTGTTCTGTTTTGACATGAACCCAATGCAGGAATTGGTTATTTAAGCTTGTGCTTTCTGGAATGTCATTGGTTTTAAATAAAACGTACGTCATACAATCACATCGTTCAAATCACAATGTGTTCATGGCCAAATGAATGGATATTTTTTTTAACCCACAAATTACGTGTATATAAACATACTGACTTCTCACTGAAAGCACTGGAGAGATACGCTCCTAGCCGCTAATGCACTGTCCAGCACTCTTCCAAATGGGATTCCAGGCAGCACAGGCTCCGGAGGTTGTGAGTTGATAATGAACCAGGCTTGCTGCTTCTCCCCCAACTTCCATAGCAACCACGCCCGCCCGCCGAGGAGGGTGCTCCGGCCCCGGCCAAGTCTCGCATGAGCCAAAAGCTGCAAACCATCCGGATCGCCACGCGATTTTACTGTGCCATCAAACACGTAAGGACCTCCCAGCGGGACGTACGCCGCCCCCCCAACATGCCTCCCGCCTCTGGCCCAGAATCAGGCTTCATGGCAGCCTTTCCTTTGCTCCACACAGCAAGTCAAATGTGTCTGGAGTCTCCAGGCTTTGCCTTAATATCTCCTGGAGGGAGATGGGGATGACCCTTTACTCTTTTTTGACAGTTTCTGGGCTTTAAATAGTGACGAAGCCAGGGAGAGTTATTTGAAGAGGACAGCACAGCAGAGAAAGTAGCTGTATCTTTTTTGAGCTATGGGGCCTGTTAATCAGCCACTATAGAACTACTGAGTGTGCAGGTCATGTGGGGTTAAGGGTCACTAATGAAGCTGTTCCTGTTCTAAACATCTTCCCATTACTGTGACACATCTAAGTGTGGGGAGCAGATAATGTGGGTCTCATCCAATGATCTCACCGGCATCTTTCATGGTCTACACCTGAACTTGTTTCAGTGCACTCTTGGTTTACTTGACATATGACATATGTGTGTGTGAGTTTTATATTATTTAACTATACAAGGTTAACTAATGTGTGTGTGAGTTTTATGTATCTTAACTATACAAGGTTAACTAATGTGTGCCATGCTACATTAAAGTCACTTTTCAGTAATAATATGATGTAGTGTTTCAGTTTCAAATGTAGGGGATCACCACAGATCCACATTGAAAAAAAATCTTCCTGCTCACAATTTGAGTATTTTTTTGATGCTTTTTATTATTATGTTTATGTCCAGACTAAAGAGCTCCCTACATACAAAGACAATGACTTCATCAATGATGGCCAGAAGATCTGGATTGATGAGGAGAGCAAAAAGATGTTCCTGGAGCGACTAAAGAATGACGTTGAGGTTCGCTTTCGTTAGAAGTGACATAAGAAGACCATTTCTTTATGCATTCTTCTGCATCCTTATTTCATTGACCTACTCATCTCTACAGTCTGGTGGTTCTCTCTTCACCTTAATTTCAGTAGCATGTGTGCTCCACCATTCTTCATCCCTCCTTTTCACACCTTCACCTTTGATTGATCTCCACCCCGTATACTCCCTTCATGTCCTGACGCCCCCCCCTTCTCGCCTCCACATCTATTTCCTCTCTTTCTCTCTGCGTAGTTTCTGTCCCAGCTCAAGCTGATGGACTACAGCCTGCTGGTGGGCATCCATGACGTGGAGCGAGGGGAGCAGGAGCAGCCCGAGGAGGAGAGCGAGGACAACGACGCCGGGGAGGAGGAAGGGGCCGAGAGTGATGGGGGAGCGACGGGCACCCCTCCGGACAGCCCCAGCAACACCCTGGACAGCAGAAAGCCATTGGGGCCTGGCGAGTTTGACCCCAACATCGACGTGTACGCCATCCGGAGTCATGACAGTAAGTGAGATCCAGCTGGAGTAGTAGCGAGGTTGTGCCTATCATTTCCAGAACAGGTGCAGTATGGAAATGCAGGCATTCGCTGTGCTTTTTGCGTTTTATGAGCCTGTCAGTGGCTGAAACGAGTGGTTTACTGTGACGTTCTGGACTTCTTCATAGGATTCCATTGTATAGAGGCATTTTTGCTTTGGAGAAATTCCCCTTTAAGTTGAACGTTCTCTTAGCATGACGATGTCATACTCATAATTCTAGTCAGAATATGAGTCTGATGCTGAGCCATTGGGCTGTGATTATGGTGCGTGTCTCAACGAAGCAGGAAAAAAAATGCCTCTTCGCTCATTTGGATACCTACAACTAATCAGAGCAACATAGTATGACCATCTGATACATTAAAACTTTTACCGGATCCCGTAAGAAGGACGGCAAAAACATATTTTCGATCGACAAATGCCTTGATCGCGTTTCTCTGTTCCTCTTTCAAAATGAATGCGCTGTCAATATCTGTGAGATATGCCTGCTCACGTACATATTAGCAGCAAGGCTATAGCTAGCTACTATTTGTTTCAATGGGTTTTTTGTCTAAGCGTTAGCAATAACCTATCAATAATGGTCTAGAGCGCTTCAGTTAAGACCTACAATCCTCGGCAACATTCGTGTTGCACATACACAACTAACCGAGTCAATGTAGACATAAAAAAGTCGTGTAGATAGCTTAAATCACATAAAATATGTCCCACTAAGCTCCCGAGAGGCGCCATCTTTGTTCGAAGTATAATCTATCTATCTAATCAACTCAAGCGTTGGTTGGTCATCTGTCCATCAACGTATAAAGCCCGCCCTTACAATTTGATTGGTCAGATCACTTTTCCGAGGCCTTGAATCTCTCCCAACTAGCTCAAGTCCAGACTGAATCTCCCAGACCAAAAGGTATCCAGGCCAACGTTCTCTACTGACATAGTGGAAATAGTATCTGTTGGGAGAGAAAATGCTGCAAAGGGGTTCTTCACACATGAACCTTTGGCAAGGTTCCATAAAAGCACCATTCATCAATTTAATTCTCAGGGAGCACAAATAATGATGCAGTGCAGGGAGGGTAAATATGTTAAGCTGCCCTGAGACAAAAGTGTCTATATAAATTCATGTAAAACTGGGAGCTTAAAGGCCATTATTTAGATACAAGCTAACAAACGTGCTGTAGAATGCCCCCTTCATGATGTACGTATTACTGGGGACAAGACACAAAGTTGAAGAAACATGTAGGGGTTATTTTTGTTCATGTCCCTTCACTCTTCCCCTCTGTAATGAGCAGTATTTGTCATGGAAGAGATTTGTGTTTTATAAAGTTCCCCCCTAACTTTGTGAGGGGGCCAACAAAGAGCACACAGGAAGTGATGCTATTGTTTCACTTCCTATCTGAATGCTTAACTCAAACGCACTGGGTGTGCCCTTAAAAACAGTTTTCTTATTTATCTAGGTTGATTTATCCAGTTTGTTAATGGGTTGTTGATGATGTCCTCATAAAATTACACTGATTTAGATTTCAGTTGCATAAACACATTTGTGTTTATTTATGAGGAAAACATGGCAACTGTGCTGAGTCATCACTCGGAACAGCATGGTGGTTTGGACCAGAACTACAATGCATTTAAGGTGGTGTTGCGTGGTATCCACTATGCATGAAGGACATTTGGATAATATGATTTCTCAATGTAACACAAGGGATTGGATATAGACCCAGTATTAATACACTTAGACCCAGTCTTAAAAGACTAATTGTGTATTTTGTGGCCCATTTATACTAAGAGGGATCATGTTTTACAAAGTTATCTTTCTCCCCATTAGATGCTCCTAAGCGAGAGGTGTACTTCATGGGAGTGATCGACATCCTCACACCATACGACGCAAAGAAGAAAGCAGCTCACGCAGCCAAAACAGTAAAGCATGGGGTAAGGATGAGTGCTCTTCATTCATCTACGTCAGAGCAGCTAGGACTCCCCTCAGAGCTAGACACACACCTGAAGACACACACATACACACACACACACACACACACACACACACACACACACACACACACACACACACACACACACCATCAGAGCAGCCAGGACTCCCCTCAGAGCTAGACACACACCTGAAGACACACACACACACACACACACACACACACACACACACACACACACACACACACACACACATACACACACACAGACACCATCAGAGCAGCCAGGACTCCCCTCATATAGCTCGATAGCCTTGCCATGCCTTTTCTGATGAGAACACATATCAAGTGTTGTCACTCAAACTGCTGTACAGTATCCACTACCTGCTGTTCACAGATTAGTTTGCTTAGGTGAGAGATTTTTATGAAAGGTTTAGTATGTTTTTGCCACTCAAAAACAGGTAAAGTTCTGTTAATCTTGTTAATATTGGCAATCTGTGGCCATCTCCAGTGTTATAACTGAACAATTCATCCACTTATACATGTAAATATTAATATTAAGCTGAATATAGTAACAGGAATTAACTTAAGATTGATGTTGATAACATGAAGTTACTTAAGATTGATATAATAACATGAACTTACTTAAGCTTCATGTAGGTAACTTGTAACATTTTGTATGGCAAGTAGCTTTGGGCTACTTCTGAAACTGCAGCAAATGCAGGAGGTCATATGCCATAGCCACCCTGCTCACCTGGTATAACAAATCAGAAGGAATGAAGCGATACACATGAATCATTAACAATCTCAAATGAATCAGTTCCACAGACAGGTAGCTGGCTCCAGTATTAAGAAAACACAATTCTCATTTGCACTCACCTTTCTCAATGCAGGCTGGTGCAGAAATTTCAACCGTCAACCCTGAGCAATATTCCAAGAGGTTCTACGATTTCATCACCACCATCATGTCCTAACCTCGTTAGAGCTGGAATTGTGAGCGGTCCTTCCCGAGGCTGGATGCAGGAGATCCTGAGCCCAGGGACAGAGCTCTTGCCTCAGGGGGAAGACACCGGCAGACCCCCCCATCACCCTGGGCTCTCCGCCCAGGACAGTTTACAGTTTTTTTCCTCTGTTTTATTCATATTCTTCTTCTTATTGTTATTATTACTATGATTATTATTATTATGATTATAGTTTTTTCAAACTGTAAGGGTGGAAAGATGTAATGTAGTTATGTGTCATATATATATATACCTGTATGTTAGATATTGTTGAGTGGGAAGTTGAGTGATGTTCTTGTGCTGAGTTCTACTGTATTTTCCATTCCTCACTGCCATTGTCAAAGCTGCTTTATGTTCTGTTCTGTCCTTTTTCTTGTTTTATATTGCTAAGATGGTGTATCTAAATGAGAAAGCATGTTGCTGTTTGCCTGTGGAACTGAAATAGCTAAGTGATATTCATCTTTACGTTCATTATTTTAGTATATTTTATATTTAAGAATTTAGGAAAGAAGGGAATACAAGGGAAGAAGAGATTTACATTGTTCAGGAGGGCTCACATACACTCTCAGAGTGTACATTACATTGATACGCCCATTTGAAATGGACTCCAGAAATGACAATGTTATACTTTGCACTTATACTAAAGCACCAAAATGTTTATGCAAATGAAACTGATTGCATAAATAATTAAGAGAATTGCAATAGTAGTGGTACTGTACTACGTGTATTAGTTCATAGAGTGTTGTAAACCACATACTGTATTGGCATAAAATCACAATAATATAGTCCAGAGAGTTGAACAGAAATATGGTCTTTTGCGTTACTGTTTTTTGTTTGTTTGTTTGCTTGTTTTTTGTAGAGCATACAATATAATATATATTTTTACATTTGTTTATTTTAATATAATAACAACAAGTGTTAGTTAGTGTGTCATTCTCTTGACGGGAATACAAAACTCTAACGCTTTGTGAAACATTGCAGCACTTTAAAGAATGAGAGAATGTTGCCTAAAACAGCAGGGCTTGTTCCCGGTTTCTCTCTTCATAGCTGTAATGTGGTGTAGTCTTGGCGTAGTGTTTAGTGAAGTACGTGGATGTATTTGTTTTCCTCAGCTTTTTCATTTGCAATTCTAAGCAATCCTGAATCCGCTAGGTAATGTTCTAAATATTTACACTGTGCGAGGGGTGTGCCTTTTTTTTTACTCTGAATTCTATAATTTTATATTTCTTTCTTTTTTTTAAATAATAATAATAAAAGACTGAATATGTTATTTTTTAAAAGTGGATATACATATATCGAAAGAATCGAGGTTGCTCTGCTGTTCTTGTGTAGATTTATAGTGTATGTTAACTTTGTGATTTATCATTGAATGTTACTCCGAAAGCTAAACGACCCAGCAAACCTTTAATTGCTGTGGGTTATTTGCCCATTAGTAGTCTTCTTAAACAGCTTGTACCTGTTTTGCTGCTTCTGTTGATGGCTGTCTGAAATTGGGGGTTATTGAACCCCGCTTCATCAGGAATTCATCATCTGATGTTTGTAATCCCATTTGAGGCTGAAGAGTTTTAAGCTTGCACTACTCCAGCAAACATTATTTAAATTAATGTGTAGATCATACAACAACAAAACCTTAAGCCATGTCAGGTGCATCAGATTTGCCAGAAGGTCTTTGTAAGAAAAATGCCTTTCTACATGAATTTGACTTTCCAACTAAGACTTTAGAACTTCTCACTCTAAGTTGAAATAGGTTTTTAGCAGTAGATGTTGTGCTCCCAAGCTTTTTCAGCATTTGACTTTGTAACCCTATGCATTCTACATTTATAACAGGTTACAGTAAGTTCACATTGAATAGGAACATTACAACTGGCCCTCCTCTATGGTGAAGGTAAAAGATGGGTCTCATTTGAGGAGGAGCATGTAATTGATAATGAGGTGCTGTACATCATCAATCTGATGACAGGTAGTCAATTGTAATCCATTGTTGTCTATGCATCATAGTCGTTGTGAATTCAGTCGGGGGAGATGGTGTCAATCTCATGTCCATGCGCTGTAATGCACCCTATTCCCATGACTCTCCTCAATAAAACTAAACAATGCTCTGGTCTTTATCCTTGTGTGATTAAGGGATTTCGCATGCCTGCATTTCTGTGTCATCTTGGATGTTCCTGTCAACTTTGCTGGTGTAGATGAGGATAAAACTGCAAGCGTACTAGCAGGCAGACATTCTATAGTATGGTTTTCAAAACAAGGACAATCACATCTTTCATATTTTTATGAATTATGTAAGTATTTTTTGTTTTCTATAACAGTAAGACCACAGCTAACTGATATCAGATCTCTAGCGACAAGAAGTCTAGTAGGCAAACTGAATGTATTGAATTATGCAACATCACTCTTGCTGAAAATGGGGAACATGTAACAGACAAATTCATGCCCATGAATGACCTGCTGAAATGTGGTTTAGCCCTGGCAGGAAATTTGAACCGCATGTTGGGTGTGTTGGTTGCCGGCAGGAGGCGCCATTCGTCACATGTTTCCACAGCGGACCGTAGCAGCACATGCGGATGCCGGAGTTCTGAGTTTGTCCTGTCGCTCGTTTAGTTTGCAAACAGACATCCAGCGTTTGCTCTTAAATATAAATCAGAGAAACCGGGATTCCTTAATCGGCGTTTCCCTACTTGAGAACGACTTAGATTAATACAATTAATTATTCGGCGTTAACTTAGGCTACAGATAGGTCATGCTTGACCTCAAGCAACCGAATGGCTTTTAGTTTTCTGCTAAATCTAAATTGTTAGCCTAAATTAACAATGATTTATTCATCAGTTGTCATCTAACATTTTTAATCAGAATAGTTACCGAGACTAGTTTTTTACGGCTTAGCCTACTTGTGGGTTGTGTGTCATTGCCATATTTTTCCCATGTGGGCAGTCGTGTTTTGGGCCACACTCCTGGTTATCCTTCATTTCCCGTTGAAACTAGGGCTATGTTAAATAACAACTGTGCGGTCTTTGCAGTTTTGATAATGCTGATATTGATTGATTTCATAGATCAGTTCCCTTGTGCCGGTAAAGGCGGCTTATAGGCCTATACGGTTTGCATTTTTCCTCTAAGATCTAACACAACTAAACAATGTATGGAGTAGGATATCTTAACCCAGATTTCCGAGCAGCTTTAATACCAGATGGATTAAAACTGGATGTAAATGTATGCTTCGGAGTCAAAGCCTTCAGTCAGACGACGTATTCACAGAAGGCCTGTCATGCTCTGTCAGCCTATAATTTATCTCTTTCGTTTGTAAGGACTAATCAACTGACTGAAATGTCTTAAAGGCATTGCTATATCGTCTGTAATTGACTATAGCTAATGCACTAATGAGGCCAATAGATCATATCAACCCTTGATAGTAAAAAAAATAACGAGGTATAAATAGGTATATTGCAGTAGCCTATGCTAGCCTACTGCATGTAAACCCTGTTAGGTTTAAAAATCAAATAGGCTACTTTATGTATTGCTTTATACAAAATATGTTACATTTATCAACAATTAAAACAATAAATAAAATAAAAAACCTTTGTTGTTTGGCCCGATAGTTTATAATGGTATGTAACATATTAAACAGTAGATATAGATATATTAAACAGGTTCATTTAAAATCGATAACCGTCTACCGTAGTATAGCTATAGGCCTACACATTTTTCGTTTGTGATAGAAAATGCGGAGACAGCCATCACAACCCATAAGATAGTCCAACTGACAAGAAAAAAAAAACTAAAACATAACAGCTTTATAATTTCTAAAGTTTGAAAATCGATATGGAAGAAACTAAGACAAAGCCTATAAAACGCGCCTCACAAAGGCTGGGCCAAAATGGCCCATACCGCTTCTCACCTGTGCGTGACCATTACCTCGCTAAACTGCTGCGGCTCGCAAGCATGTGTGTGTACACACTGCTGGTCAGATGTCAATATCACTATCAACAGATCTGTTCATTGTATATTTCTGCTGAGAACCGCACGCCTCAGGCGTGAAAAAAAGGCTCCACACCGAGGCTACGCGGTTGGCGCCGAAATTAAAAGCAAGAAGTTATGCTACCGTGATTCACAGGTGAGGTAAGCTAAGGCACGGGCCTCAGACGCAGAAGAGCCACTGAACTGCGAGCAACTAACATAAAGACTGCAAAGTAAATGTCATCGATGGGTTTAGGCCTAAGCCACTGCGTAGCTTACTGTATTTAAAAACTTGTGATGTCGATTGCAAGAACTACCCAACTAAATTTCTGTAACCTGCAGTGTCTTAGAACACATACCATGAATGCCATTGTCCAATGCCTTATTTGTTATATTCCCTGAAACGTTAAAGGGTGAAATTAAAGTTAACATTGCTAGAGTATGGTTTCATAATAAAATGTAAAATGTTTATTTTATACAGGTTTCATCACTCTCTATGCAGCAACAGAATAGGGTACAATAATTATAACAAATAACTAATCGGTACAGGTATTCATGACAGCAAACACTAAACACTGAGATCGCCTCATAAATGTTTATACAGATGTATCCTCATAAGATTACATGGTGACCGCATCATTGCAACTTTTTTTCCACTCCGTTCCGTTTGATGTTCCAATCTGACAATAATCTGTGTCCAATACTCTTGCTGAAAAAGCACTTCCTTTCTCACTCCCAAGAAAGTCTGTTAAAAAAAACATAATACTGTATAAAGTTCAACATTAAGGCTATGGTATGAACTTAAAATCTTCTGGGGACAAATGGGGTCTTTCCTCAACGAAAAACCCAGGATTTTTTTCATGTGACAGACAGAATGAAATATAGATGACCTATGGGAAAGGTCAAATTCAAACCAAAATTAGAGCACATGAAAATGTGTAAAACATCGTTCAGAGCAAATTCGACAAAAAAAACCACTGTCCAAGCATCATGATGTTCACCTTGGTAAAAATCAACAACTCGTATCTGCAGGTACAACACTAAGGTAACCTCAATGCAGTTTTCGTTTAGGGCCTATGACAAACACATTATTTTCATTTGATGATGGCAAAATATTAGAACTTTTTTTTTTTTTTTTTTTTTTACAAACAAACGTAACTACCAAAAATGAACAAACAGAAAAGAACAGCTCTGTTGGCATGGACAGGAACAGGACAGGGGTCAGGGGTCAGTCTTTGGTCAAGTCATCCCAGAGGGGTGGGAGCCATTCACAGCTGGGGACTTGCAGGATTTGCTGTTCATGGGTGGCTGTCTGTTTGTTGGGCCAGAGCTGTTGGTGGTAGTGGTGGTGGTGGTGGCAAAGGAAGATAGGCCGTTGACAGGGGAGATGTGTGAGAGGCCAGAGCAAGCAGACTGGACAGCAGCAGCACTCGGGATGGGTGGCGAGGAGGAGTTAGAGGGGTCTATGGTGGCAGGGCTGTTGGGCTTATCGCTGCCAGAGTCAGTCTCCACCTCTGGGCGGCTCTCGGCGCTGCCACTGCTCAGCAGCTCTTCTCGGGGACCGCTGAGCTTCATCTTCTTACAGCTGGGCCGCACTCTGTACTTCAGGGGCAGGGGTCCATTCTGGAAAATGAATGCAGTGTTCCATAGTATCAATAACTCATATTTATAGAAAGAATTTAAATTAGACTTAAGATCATTTGAAACCAAAAATAAAATCAATAAGTTGATATTCCGTGATCATACCCTTCTCCAAGTGTAAATATAAGCGATGTCCATTAATGTGTAGTAATCTTTCAGTGGTTCCTCTTCATACATAACATCAATCTGGAATCAAGAAGGAAAAAAGCAATAACTGAGCAATCTATAATAATGCCTCAGATTCAGTTCCACCCATTACACATTTAATAATTCACCAATTGTGCAACTTTTTGAACATATAACATTTTATATATATATAAACATAACATGTGTGAAAAATGAATTCCCCTATAAATGGAATTGTAAAAGAAGTGACTAAAGAGTGTCTTTCACACCAACTCCTACCTGAAAGGTACATGGTACGTCCATTTTACTCCGCAGGAATTTTCTTAGATGCATGATGGTCATTGCAGCTGGACACTGCAAGTACCTCTTCACACTCTATAAAAAAAATAAAAATGTAATCAAACACTGACTTTCAAAATCAGAGTCTTATTTCTTATTTCTAACCCAAATGAATTAAATCAGACAGACATTCACAGAGAGTTAATTTCTGAAAGTGATAATTTCGTAAATGCCTATCAGATCGTAATTTTCACCTCTTTAGTGCCACTTCTTGCCTCCACAGACTTTTCTTCTCTGTAAACAAAAACAAAACAAAAAACTTTTAGAGAACCAACCCGCACTGCTTAAACTCCTGCATAGCTCAAATTTTCTTGCACTTCTAATACAATGAAGTCTTTAGTAATTTGCCTTATACTGACAGCTGACTGAAGTTTCAAAACCAGATAAGCCTTACTTGTTTTGGTCAAAGAACTCGATGGACAGGCTGATAATCTCATCGTCTGTAATTATTCTCTTGTCCTCATCAGCCACCTCTCCTCTGTCTTCATGTGATCCATTTGCAGCTGAGTCAGGAGGTGAGCACAACAAATAAAACATAAATCACTCTGACAACTTAACACTCTCTACACGCATACAGGTTTAAAGCGCAAAATAATATACCGTCATCTGATGGATGTTCAGCGTAGAAATCTCGTCTCCGTTTCATTTCATCTGAGAAAATAGAATGCCGTTAGTTATGTGCCAAACAACAAAACCATTTATCTTTTGTGCTGGACACAAACTTACTTTTGAACAGGCCTGGGACCAACTTGTACACAATGTCTTGAAGAGTCTTGTCAGATCTTCCAAAAGAAGAGGGGGGAAAAATTACACTCTTGTCTTTTCCCTTTAGTTTTAACAAATGGTATTGTTGTAAATCTTGAATGACTTTTTCACACAGGATACACTGTACCTTATATTCAGCAAAGGTTTTGTTTTGTGGACCTGCACATCACAAATAGGGCAGAACTTGCTGGTCTCCAGATACCTCACAATACACATTTTGCAGACTAGGGACACAAACAATAATAAATCAGGCATATCTGTGTTGAGCTACATTGCCTTCTAGTATGTCAAATCATGCAATGAAAAAAAGGCTAGAAGGAAAAACTTACAGGAATGTAGACATTCAACAATGGTTGTGGCATCTATGAAGTAACCTCCGCATAAAACACACATCAAGTGGGGATTCAGTTCTGTTATCTTAATTCTCGTTGTTCTGTGCATCATGGAGTTAGAAAGCCTGTTGCAACAACAACAATCAATTTAAAGGTGCCAAAGTATTCTTCAATTTAGAATTCAGTTTATAATTTGAGGAGCTAGAAAGTTGAGAACAACGATTTAATGTCAAACATTTTAAGTGCATGGTCCAACTTTGAACACAACATGAAATCTAAGCACTGTTAGTTGAAACAGTGACAACAAACTGGTATATAAAAAAAGCAAGACCCCTTAATTGCACAAGATTTATCAAGACACATGTATTTTGCTAAATAAGTTGGCTTGTCTCAAAAATGTAGAGCAGATATATGGCTAGGTGAAATAATAGGGATTCTCTGGGTTCAGACTACTGGTGTCCCGTGCCAGAAGTAGAGCTCTGTAATGGAACAGGCTAAACAGAAATATAATGATGATTATGGATAGGAGATGCCAAAATACCAGCACTTACAGTTGCTATAGTAACCGGTAATAGTTGGCACCGTGCCAATTGAGGGGCAAGTCTTTCGGAGGCACGGGTGTTGTACGCTATTCACGGCGTAGGCCAACATGACGACAAATAATGTCATCCTTGCCAGATTACCCGTTTAATATTAGCAGCACACGCAATGGTTCGCGGAAAACTCGGCGAGCAGCTCTTACGTGGCTGCCATTTTGGCAGACAGACCCGTTTCATGTGCGAGTTTGTTAACGTGAGTCTGCGAGCACAGTGTCGAAGGTTTTTCTGAGATTCCTGAAAGAGATGCATAGTCACTAGGCTATATAAAGAAGACCGATAGGCTATTCCTTAATCTCGATTTATCTGAATTCAGAAATAAGTCGATAATGGGGTTTAGTAAGTCTTAACGTGAGCGGATGGTTTTCCCTCAAGGAAGCAACAGCAAAAGCTCGAGAGCTTGATACAATGTTGACCCTTTGAACGTTTCGAGGAAAAAAAAACAGTGTTTCTCTCTATGAAGAAATAGGCTACATGTTCTGCTCGTAGGCTACTAAGGGACAGAACACGCGAGCTCTGAGTTAATAAGTGAGTGTAATGCAGGTAGGCACCCTACGTTTGCAGAATCCTGTCTCACGAGGGATAGGTTTCAATATGTCATTAATCCAATATTGGAAACGCTAAAATTCCCCTTTTCAAGAAAAACAAATCCCTTCAACTCGTTGACATCGAGATTTTAACCTAGACCGGTCTACCCACCTGTAAGTCATAACAGTCAATAGCACAACTGATGTCGTTTGAAAGCATCAGACACTTTGCTGCGGACCGAGAAAGTAACAGGAGGACTAGCTTGGCTGCAAACGTAATACACGAGGAAAATTCGGCATTGGCGCCAAAACCATGCCACTAACTTTCAGTTTACATGAAGGCTATATCCAGCAGAAACATCACGACTCACTTCAGTGACTCACGATATTACAAAAGATGTTACAATGTAACAAGCAACTGTATGCAATCATATGTTAGGATGATTCATCTCCCGTGGCTGAAGAACCAGTGCTGGCTACTAAAACAACATCATTAACTAACCTTTGTCTCCTTTCCCAGGGGGTGCAAGGTTGATTAGTGTCAAGGCTTATGGTTAGAGACATTATTGCCAAGTCAAACTAAGGCAAGAAACAAGATGCAACTAACAGGCTGATGACCAAAACAATGACTCTAATTACCATGCAAAATACAAGTAATGACATCACTGCATGCACAACAACAGCATGTTAATGACAGATTAATACAGATTTCTGGCTGAGGTGCCCAGACGGGTAATCTGTTAGTTTATCATCTTTAAAAAGTCCCCGTCATGGAGGAGCAGCATACGGGTTTTCTTGCAGAAAGTCACCTATGCTATATATTGTATGCGTTAGAGTATTCTAAATAATCCGTCTATGCAGTTGATGATAATAACACAAGGCTCCCAGACATGTTGCAATGTACAATAGTCTTCAAAATGAATAGGTGACCTGGCAAAGCGACAAATTTATTTACATCAGAAATCCTGAACGTTGACCTTAAAATCATGCGAAGAATACGCCGCCCCGTACCCTACCAGTCCAGTTGTGTCTACCACAGGTCAATACGCAGTTTTTGATATTTTCATTTCGTCTGCTTATAGGCCTAAACAATTGGGCTTTCACATAGCCCATATTTTTCACACATGTTTAACTGATGATTTCTCACGGCAAGCGTCAATGACCAGAACACCTCGCAGGGCCATAGCTAGACTCCACCAAGAAATATTTTTTTTATAAATGTAGCCAACTTAGTATACTTTAATTTTTTTTATTTAAAAGTCAAAACGTAATAGCGTGAGGCAGATTTTTTTGTCAAAGCTCACATTTGACTGAAGCCGAGGAGAAAGTCTTACATCACAATGCAAAAGAAACCCAAAAGACGGTCATAAAAAGAGCAAACAAAACTATCGGCTACCATTATTTTAGTCTGTTAGAGGGCCAGGGGTGATTATATAGACACATTTTATTTTAAATCAACACTTTGTGCCAAACTAAGACTGTCTACAAAACAACCACATCTCATGAGGAATCTCTGCTTGTGAACTTAAGTTCATAAAATTCTATATGAATCTTCAAATGTTAAGCTGTCAATTTTGTCCAACACTACATCACCAACAGTTCCCATTCCTATAATATCAGCGCATCATGATATGCAGTAGGACTTAAATAACTGTTACAATGTGATCAATCCTGGGATCTAACCATTTATCCATTGGCTTTCCTCAACCTGACGCCCTTTACCCATGTCTAAGACAGCGAAATATAATTATATCACTAATGTAATGTTAAGAATGAGATCTGCTTGACAACGTTGCGTTGTTTTTGAGGGTAAGACAAAGTACATGTAGCAAAGACTGGCATATTTTAAACATTTCTGCATAGAGCAGAGAACATGTTCGCACCAAGCAAGCAGTCAACAACAGCTACTTCCAATAGCGGTGCAAATATTTCAATAGCCTTTCTGAATTCTCTCAGAATTTTCAAGTCTGAATTTTAAGGGAAGATCCATCGTACTTACCAGGTTTACCCGAGCTGGTATCCAAGATAGATTTACAGACAATGAAACTTGAAAGTCGATCAGCAAAAAATGAATGCAACCAAAGCGGCCATCTTGGATTGAGCTGCAGAGGCTGTCAATTGCAAGAGCTCTAACGCACCACCGTCGAGTTCATTGTAGTTACGCAGTTGCTTTTTACGCGGCACGGTAACCCTTCAACATTCAAGATGATAGAATGGTTAGGTTCCCAAAGCGATTATTTCGCTTCTCTAATCGAACTCGTGTGATCTAATCCAAATTCAATGGTTTAAAAAATGCCGTGTCTGATGGTTCAGTGGAAACTGACACCGTCCCCAAAATGGCTTGTAGTTCGACCGCCCCGCGCTGTCACGTGGTCCCATTCCTGAGGGTAGCCTGGGAATTAGAAGCGGTGTGTAGGAGATCATCAATACCCCAACCTCGGAGTAAGGTCCCTTTTGTCTTCGGCTGCACTCTCGTCTCGCAACTTGCGCGTCAATCAGTAGCAGGATGCATGCTCTACGAGATGTCTGCCTGCACTTAACCACATGGAGCAGCCAGCTATAATTTCGAATTAGTCGCACAAATAGCACAATGTGGGCAATTTGTGCTGTTTCCTTAACGCCGCAAGTTGATTGCATACAGCCTGCATATTTTGATTTTATTGATGAAGTTATGCTGCCGCTATACGATGCTGGGGTTTGTCGAACTTGTTGCTGCTGTAACATGACGCAGAATACCATGGACTGTCTTGAACCAATTCGTATGTTAAGATTGCTTGGCTTAAGATGTTTTGTGTATTTTTTTATTTTATTTTTTAATATATCATATCCTTAATGTCGTAATAGTCTGTATTACAAACAGCTTACATATATAGGACCAAGCATTTGACTTGTCTCTTCAGGGAAGGGCACCAATAACACTAGTCTACGTGAGGGTGAAAAAGATGTTTGTTTAAATGCACTAGGTTCAATAAAAAACACCATGCGTTCTCATTAGATGTATGAGTGTTTGGAAGGGACAGGCCCAGCCATACACCAAAAAGTGTTCAGCTGAGTTCAGTCGTGGAAGGTCAGATGGGGAAAGAGCACCCTATCCATTAATTGCATTAAAGCAAAAGCCAGTTTCGTGTTAAACGTCATGTCTTTTCATCAGCTGTACAACAAGCGAAGGGCAAAAGAGATAACAGCCCAAGATTGAGAGTAGAACTTATTTACAAAGATCTGACTCATTTTGTGCTTTACTGAGACATGCACCCACAAAACGGAATATCACTGCAACCATCAAATAAGCTTATATAAGGTTATCCTAGAGGTCAACACAAATCTAAGGTTAATTTTTTAGGAATATATTTAAGCCGTCAAACGCTGCATTTCATTTATTCGGACGAAGAGGATATATTGTAGCTTTCATCCGCGAGTCAAATATCTAGTAATTCTGTTATCACTTAGCTGTTGTATATAGTATATATCAGCTGCAGGTTATAAGCACGGGATGGCATAAAGCAGTAGGCCTATCGATAGGCAGTAAGGAAGTGGGCACTAAAGCGCTGAGACGTGACGGTATTTGACACAAAAAAACTTTCTAATTCTGACTTAGGGTGATCCTGTTGTGACGAGAAAATCTTGTCAGCCACTTGTCTTTGAAACACGCTAATACGTGCGACACATTCTATGTGCTTTTACTAAGTTGGACATCATCATATGACGGTAAATGACCGATCAGCCTGTTGAAAAGGGGCAGTCTACAATGTTGCAAGTCAACGTGATTCGCTGACGTCATGCGTGAGAGCACGTTTACGATGAAAACAAAGGATCACAGCTGAGTGAAGTTGAAATAGTTTTTCAGAGTAGCCTATACGATTTTAAACTCAGACTAATTCCTGTGATTAGCTAAAACTCATACAGAATACAGATGTTGCCATTAGGACAACGCCAACAGTAGCTTGAAATACCATTCAGATAAAACGAGCTTCACGGATTGATATTTTTTTTCCTTATTTCAGTTTGGTGTTTTCAGAGGACCAGGAATATGACAGCGTTAAAAAGGCATGTAGGCAGCTTCTAGAGCAGAACGCCAGAGGACCAAACATTGGCTACTGACGCTATTTTGTTGAGGTTCTTAGAGTAGCTTTACTCGTTTGTGAGGGAATCAACATAATCACGACAAAAGCAACACATTTACACATTTAAAGAAGTAAAGGTAGGCTGTAAAAGTAATCAGAGGTTTTCAATGAGATGCGTTAAGGCCGTGGCCTCCGATACTGATTCGTAGCGGCAAATCAGCAGCCGGTGACATGACTTGAGCAATTATTAGACTATAGGCCTATGCTTACGAACGCCATTGGACAGGTGTTAGGAGACGGTGCAACCAGTAACGGACTCTTATAATCTTCCCACAGGTCAATTATTGATAAGCCATCCGAATCTTACTTCTGACATCAGTGGTAACTCTGCCAAATCATGTTTCCTCATCTTTAATTAACTTCCCGTGGTCACATCTAATTACTTTTGTTTTGTACGGCAAGGCTTACCCTTTCACAGACAGAGAGACTAGAGTAAAACAATATGTATGGGTTACAGAAATCCAGTGGTGTCCAATTAAATATCTTAAATTATATGGTCCTTTTTGTGTGTGCTTGACAATATGCCAGAGGAGGCCTAGTAGTCTACAAAGGCTATACTGACACCAATGACGGGTTTCAATGATAAATAGTTGGTTCACTTGGCATACACACTTTCATATGGCCTTCATACAAATCAATAAAAATCCTTCTGAATTTTCTCGCACTGGTAGGCCAAGACGTCCCATTTGGCGCATCGATGTTCGGCTTCAATTTTACATCCAGTGCTCATCTAAATGCATCTGATGGTAGCTTTATATTATCAATAGCTTTCTTTTCAACCATATATCATTTTAAAAGAATAGCCCTAAGGGTGAAAAGAGGACATCAGAATGTGTAAGCTAATCATTAAGTTGAAGCAGAAATGTATGTTTGCTGCGGCAAAATGATTCTTAGTCTCCAGCCAGATAAAGTAAACGAGCTTGTCGCTCTAAGTCTCACAGGAGACTATGATTTATAAAAACAGAATCTTACATTTTGGGACAAAGGGACTATTAAGGAGACCATCACAAAACCGTTGCCTTATACATTTTAAGATAAAGATTATCGAACAGACACCTTTCACTGGGCTAAATTGGTTGGACTCTACATACATTTCTACCTCATACTCCATCAGTGGTATGTTAATAAAAATGTTCTAAAAACTAAATTCCAGCTGTTTTGCAGACTTGAAAAATTAAGAAGCCTATTAATGAATTAGTGAATTATTCGAAATGGTTATATGAAGTCCATACGTGTGACATGTAGAGAGTCTTTACGCTTCCCTTCAATCCACTTTTGTGGGGACCACCCAAACCGCCAGAGGTGAAAGTTTGGCCAACTCTTTCCAGGTGGCAGCAAAAACTTGGTGGTTATTCATATTCAATCGGCTATGATGCAAACATGCTTTTTGCATAAGGCCAGTGGTGTTTAATGTTGGTTATACATATTTAAAAAAAAAAAAAAAAGCATAGGCCTATGGTTTTCATTTTTTTTAAATGCATGTCTGCTTGGAAGTCGATTGTTAATATCTGGAAGGTACTTTATGTGGGTTACATATTTTTTTTTAATTGCATTTTAAGCCTCCTATTTTTATTTATCGGCCACTCCCGTCGGGCCTCGACTTTATGCATAATTAATTTGCTGTCATAGAGGCTTGCGCTTAGGAGATCAGTAGGCTAGCGAGTGAAACAATGAGAAATGTAAAGAAAATCCCCCAAGAATTGCAACTTCTACAATGAGGCTTTACGTTAGAAGACCTAACCTACGTCAAAAGTTATTATTTAACTAACACTGATGTAATCTCAATAGATTAGGTTTTAATTGAAATACATTTAAATGTAAAGCATCAAGGACGATTACGAAATTACTACAGAGATTTTTTTTCCCATAAAGGCATATTTATTATTGGTAAATATTCACATTGAAATTGACCTGGAGTCGGCTATAAAATCGAGTTTGAGTCATTCGCTATAAAAAAAGTTCTAAATCATCAATATTTGGAGAGTTATCTGAGAGTGGCATGATAACTTAACAGATTTTAGCCACTCATGTTGATCTATTGGCCTTTGGCTGCACCTGTAACAAATGAAGGATATGCTATCAAAACAGCAACATTTGGTTTAGATGTTGCAAAAGGCTCCCTTGCTCTAAATTATTTGGGAGGTTGTCAAAAAAAAGTCTACCCATCACTTTTACCATTTAATAGATTATTGAAAATAACATTTCTTTGGGAGTTTGCGGAATAGTTGCTTATAGACTCTTTAAGGTAAATTACGTATTTTGCAATAATGTCCTCAGAGGTTTGTCTCATGTGGAAATCTATACATTTTATTTTACTAAATATTTTTCTCTGTCATTTACATACAATTATCATCAATAAAGATGTTTTAATTAAAATTAATCCCATTTGTTATACGGCTGCGGTTTTAAAATTTGAACACACAATCCTTGATTTGGATGCATTATATCTGGCCTATGTCACAGCATCTAACACTCAAAAATAGGCCTTTCACAAAGGTCTGGAATATCCCTTATGGGTATTGAATGGGTATTGAATATGTATTCAATTCCTGCGAAGAATAAACCTTGAATGCCAAGTCGAACACACGAAATGGGCTACTATCTTTGTTTAAAGAAAATGCTGCTTTAGGCAACGGTTAGGTTATTTGAATGGGCTAGGTTTTATAGGACCAATTGACTACTCCTACTGGACTATGATAAGAATGCCAAGAACCTTTACGGATTCAAGTGAGCTACACAAAACAGTCTTGACGAATCCCAGTAAACCCAGTTTGGCTAAAAACCGATGTGGGTGGTGTGAGATTGTCCCAGAGTAGCCCGTGGGGAAGATGCAGCGACGCTATGTGGTAGACTAATGTGCTGCAGACTGCAGAGTGAAAGAGGAAATCCTTAGCAGTAGCTTTGGCAACAAGAGTGATAGTGCTACGTTCCCTTTAAGAGCAATGGGAAGCGGTAGCCACGTTCGACTTCTGGAGGAAAAGAGTATGCCTTGGCTTGTAGGCCCGACTAGAGAATCTGATATAGGTTATCAGCTGTTTTGGTGCTTTCTTGAGTACCGGAGTTTTTATAATTAAAAGGGGAACCTTCAAGAATGACCTCATCATGGGTCCCAACATGTGTTTTGCTTTTCTGCCTTTCTATCGGGAAACCAATCCCCACAGTTGCATGGGATGCCGACTTGGAGCTGTTCGATCTCGTTGAAGAAATACCGCAAACATTCTATGAATTCTTGTCTGTGGATAAGGTAACTTGCATATATCACCACATCGTATGCCTTTGTTTCATTGCGCTTTATATAATTTACGCTTCTTTGTCACCTGAAACGTTATGGCATGCATTACGATTTCCCATGTAGCTCTTATGCTAAACAGTATACTGCCCCGTCGTCTCAGGACCACTGAGCAGTAACGGGCTGGTGTAGCTAACGTTACCATGCTTAACTTAACTGTTACACAGTCGAGTTGTTTATGGCTGTTTTGAGCAGTACCATTATATATTCAGTTGACGGACCCTTGTGAATATGAGGGGAGCCTCTGGTTGCAACATAATTTGGCTGCGGCCTGGATTAAACCATAGTCGGTCGGCAACTTTCTACTTAAGTGTTGCAAGTCAAAGCACTGTCATGCACACAGACAACATATGTTACGCCAGTGTTCAACTACGTGGCTTTAACGCATAGAGTAGGCTGAAGGTCTACGCTAAAGAAACATAGCAGGCCTCTCTGATAAATGACGTGTCCCATTTACTTCGAAAGTTGTATACAAATGGTCTGTCCCTGTGGAAAGTTGAAGCACTAGGAGCCTTTACCAGCCGTAGCGTTAGTAACCTCTTAGTTTCAGTCGACACTATGTATTTTGATGCAAGCTACCAAGCATTTTGCTTCCAAATGGCTGATGACTTAAACCCAGTGCCCATTCTTAAAAGGGATAAGCACACCTCATTGGACCCATACTCTTGAAATGTGATGCTGTTGATATTTCAGGACCAACTATTTTAAATACATGTTTTAACTGTGTTCATGCTTATGCTACTGCCAGAGCTAGAACCCTCACTAGGTGGCACCAGTGGTGTGGCACAGCAGGGGCACACACCAATGTGCTCCATTGGTCTCACTCACTCTCACTCCTTGTTCTCCATCAAGGATGCTACATCTGCGGACATTAGGAAGGCCTATCGAAGGCTTTCCCTCGTACTGCACCCAGACAAGAACAAAGATGAAAATGCAGAAAACCAATTCAGACAAGTAAGCACTACAGTCTTGAATTACTTAAATTGGTCTCATATGCGCAATATGAAAAGGACATAGACCCTTTATAAAAGTGTTTCTCTTATACCAGGTTTACAGTCCTCACTATACTATTGCGAAGGCTTGTTAAGACATTGTGTTAAAGCATTTTGATGCTTGTGTTGTGTATGTCTGCTTCTGATTGGAAAATATACAGACTACATCTTAATCGTCTCATCATCATTCACTTTTTAGCTTGTGGCAATTTATGAGGTCATGAAGGATGAGGAGAGGAGAAAGAGGTGAGTAGCTGTTGTTGAGAATAACTTATGTAGTACGCAAGACTCTCCTAAACTTTCTCAGCCTTTATCTAGGAGATAGTATTTTAAATGATTAGGTATGATGATGTGAATGCAGTAATTGAACATTTCACACAATATGGAAGTAGCATACTTTTCTGCTGGTGCGTCAGCCAGATAAGACCAGTTGGAGTAATTGGTAGTAATAGACAATCCACTGCATACGTTATTGTATAGCATGCTTGCCGTACCACCACTCAAGGTCTGGCTACAATCTGGCTAACTTAAGTGGAGTTAGTTGCCACTAGTGTTAAACGGTAATAGCTAGTGAGCTACCAAGTAGTTAATGTGGTTGTTGAGCAGACATTATCGACTGAAATGTACAGCCAATGCATAAATATTTGACCCACTACCTTCAACAAGTGTCACCATTCATTCACTGCCTCCATGCAGCGCTGCAGATGGGATTTTTGAACTGGGGGGGACGCTAACATTTTGTAAACGTTATTTACTGATGATTGTCGCCTTACGTAGGGAGAGTAGTGGGGACGGATCAGGGTCACTATGAATCCGTCCCCAGTGCTATCTGCGCCCCTGCCTCCATGTAATGTTCCTATTCCTATCTCCCTATTCCCATCCACAGTTACGATGAAATTCTGGTCAATGGACTTCCTGACTGGAGACAGCCAGTGTTCTACTACCGTCGCGTGAGGAAGATGAGTAATGCAGAACTAGGCTTCCTCCTCTGCCTGATTTTGACAGTTGGTCATTACGCAGTCATCTGGTCTATTTATCTGGAGAAGCAACTGGTGGGTAGTTGACATGAACTGTGTTGAATAAGGAAGAAGAAAGTGCTGGGAATGGGATTTTAGGGGTAGATTTAGGGGTATTAATGGACATTTTGGCCCCTGGTTTTCAGTAATAACACATACTGTCTGAAAGAATAATTCAGTAATGGCTGAGTTGTTTGGAGAGTTGTTTGGCTGTCCAGAAACAAAATGGCTCCATTCCTCATTGTTGGCACATCCTTATTGCTTCATTCTCCATTTTATTTTGCAGGATGAACTTCTGAGCAAAAAGAAGAAAGAGAAAAAGAAAAAGATGAGCAACAAGGGCATGGAGGAAGTGAAGAATGTTACCCAGGAGAAGAATGAGCGGTAATAAGTCTTTGCCTTTGGATCATTTCAATAGAGATCACCCAGTTTGTTGAACAAGTCATTGAACAAGTGAACACTGAGCAATATTCCATCACATCTTCTGTTTTGATCAGACCCTTTGATAAACCCCAATGGCACGATATCCTGCCACTCAAGGTTAGCATCTGGCTCTACTTCTCCGTGAAGTCCATCCCGCATGTCATTCAGGAAGTGAAACAATACTATGAGGAGTATAAAGAAATGAAGATCAAAGAGCAGGAAGAAGCGGAGGCCTTGGCAGCAGAGGAGTCCCAAATAAGTGAGCCATCTATTCCCATTTTACAAACAGATTTTGAGAATCGTTATGAGAGGACAATTTTGTTGATTAATACACCATAGTGGAATTGATAAGGGTTGTGCTTAAAGTTGCCATATTTATTGGAAAAACATTCATACATCTTGGAAATGCATGCGGTGTGTCGTCATGCATTTCTTCTGTTTGAAGCCGACCAATCCGAGGTTTCCCCTCTTGCTACTGTTACACCAGGGTCGACCACTTGGAAGGTGGCAGTGCTAACCACTGTACCACTATGAGTAGTTTTTCATTCCTAAATGACCTAAAATGACATTAAGTTGCCCTAATGTAATATGATACAATGTTACCACACTTCTCTCAACCCAGAATATAGTGAAAATATGTCGATCATCCCTGATTCTTGATCCATTTTGTGGTTTGTGTTTTCTTTTAACACTTTGTAGAAGAAAAGCGTCCCAAAGTGAAGAAGCCTAAGATCGAGTTCCCAGTCTATGAGCCCAGCATCTCAGAAGTGACCTTTGCAGCACCGTACGATCAGGGAATGGCCATCGAAGACATAGAGGACCAGATGGATGACTGGCTGGTGGAAAAGAAATCTCAGAGAAAGAAAGTAAGAACTTCACTCCTACAGAGGGGGCGACAGTGGTACAGGAGGTAGAGAAGTCGTTTAGTAATCAGAAGGTTGCTAGTTTGATTCCCTGTCGAAGCGTCCTTGAGCAAGACACTGAACCCCTAATTGCTCCTGATGTGTAGTGTGCCATCAGTGTAAATGTAAAAATGTGTATACATCCTTGTAAGTCGCTTTGGATAAAAGCGTCTTCTAAATGACTAAATGTAAATGTGAATACTGAACTCAGTAGAAAGAGCACCATAAACAGGTACTAATCTGCAAAGGTTAGTACCTAATCTGTGCTGTTGATTCTCTGTTCCAGACACCCGAGTGGACAGAGGAGGACGTCAGCCTGCTGAGCCGGTGTATGATGAAGTTTCCAGGAGGCACTCCCGGGCGCTGGGAGAAGATTGGCCACGAGCTGGGCAGATCCGTGTCAGAGGTGTGTGTGTGTGTGTGTGTGTGTGTGTGTGTGTGTGTGTGTGTGTGTGTGTGTGTGTGTGTGTGTGTGTGTGTGTGTGTGTGTGTGTGTGTGTGTGTGTGTGTGTGTGTGTGTGTGTGTGTGTGTGTGTGTGTGTGTGTCCATGCAAAACATGTACAGTATGTGAACTAAGACGAATGGTGTAATTGTGCTGCAAATGGTGAGGCATCAAACACCAAAGTTGTGCTGTAGAATTACAGTGGTTGTAATGTGGTGTCAAAGTTGTTTAACGTTAAGATGAAACTAATTATCCAATCCTCATCTCTGATAGGTGACTGCAAAGGTCAAACAACTTAAAGACCACATCACCATCACACCAGGTAAGATTATTGACATACATTGCACATGTACAGTATGTGATAATAATAATAATAAACTTTATTACAGGCTCAAGGCCCACATGGAAGATGTACAATACATAAAATCAATAAATGACATATAAATATACATACATACAATCATAAATACATATAAATACACAAGGAAAGGAGGGCTTTCCTTGTGTATTTATATGCTTGTATTATTGAATAATGTTTTGAATCTCTCCAGTTAGGCTGCTGTCTTTGTCACTGATGCCTTCCGTGTGGTCCATGCAGGGCTGGTGAAGCTGTCCGATCTGAAAGTGTCCTCTGGAGTGGGGAAAGTCGTCAAACCAATGGCAGTGCCAGACAACATCGCCACGAAGCGTGAGGAACCTCCACCAGTGGAGGAGCATCCAGCAGAGCCTGCTGGCGGCGAGGAGGCGGAGGGGAGGGGCCTGAGGCGGAGGGGAAGGAAGATCACCGCGGGAGGGGAGAGCGGCGGCACTGGGGAGGACAAGCCCGTCAAAAGCCGGCGCCAAAGGGACTTTGACCCCGAGGCCGTGGACGAGGACAGTGAAGAGGACAGGGGGCCGCAAGCGTCGGCGCCGCAGAAGGAGAAAGCCAGTGCTGCTGCAGAGGAGGTGTGGACCCAGAACCAGCAGAAGCTTCTGGAACAGGCCCTGCAGCAGTACCCACGAGGCACCACAGAGCGTTGGGACAGGATCGCCAAAGTGGTGCCCGGAAAGAGCAAGGTTGGTGGCACATGGCCTGTGGTGACCAAAAAAAAAACATAGTTAATGGAAGCTTGCAGCTAAAACCCAGATGTCATATATAGATAAGATTGAGTAAAAGAAGTATCTGCTTGAATTCTTTTGTGTGATTCTTATGTGGTACACACAATGGCGTTAATAATGAAGGAATGCTAGTATTTCTGGACGTTGCGAAAATCTCACGCTTTCAGGCATGGACCCCCTCCCCTACCTCTTCCCACTGACCATATGATCATATCTTATCACTTTGGGTTTGAGCCTTTGTGTCCTCCTAACCAATGTGTTTTTGTTTTTCTCTAGGAGGAGTGTATGATTCGTTACAAGTTGCTGGCTGAGCTCATTCTAAAACGGAAGCAGGCGAAGAGCTGACTCCCCTCTGGCAGCCATCTTGGGTTTTCACTTTACCTCCCACCTGTCTGTCACGTGCCTTAAGCTTCACACAAAATGAGAACCCAGTTGTCGTAACATCAAGAGCTCCCTAGGTTCTACTTGTTATGGAAGCCTTAGCATTGTACTTCAGGAGAATGTGACATCTCCTTTGAGATGCAGTATATGCTGAAAATGGTTTTATTTATTTTACTTTGCTTTTCATCCATTGTCTTGGCCCCTTTATTCCTTCATACTTTATCTGTTTTCAGATATAATAACGTGGGAAACTGATGTGTCACCATTGTTTTTTTTATAAATCTATGAAAAAAAAGTATTTTCAGAGGCATTATGGAGTGTATTCATTCATTCATTCTTTACATTCATTCATTCATTCATTTGGCAGATACTTTTATCCAAAGCAACTTTCATATAGGAACACCAGTCAAGCTACTGTGAGTTAGGAAACCTGTTGTCTATTCGGTGACTGAGGACCGAGAGAGAGACACACACAGGAAGTCTGAGAGTGTTGAGGATGTGGAAAGTGTAAGGGGAATAAATGCTGATCTTAGAGGAGATGAGTTTGAGACACATTTACATTTAGTAATTTAGCAGACACTTTTGTCTAAAGCAACATAATAGGTAGAGACAATGAGGGATTCTTGAATCTAAAGAGGGACGCCCTGCACTGTTGACATTTGGTAGCTTGACCCATTGTCAAGAAACCATAAATGAAAACAGTCTGGGCTGAGATTGCCTTGTGTGAGACGTTCCTTGGTGGAATGCAATTCAGTAAGCCTGAATGATGGAGTTTATGTAGAGAGGTGCAGACCCAGTCTTTACTCTGGGCCAGCCTTAGTGACCTTGTGTGTGACAAGGGGTTGTGTTGTGTTATCTTGTCAAGATTTATAAATACAACATAAACATGGTCATGAAGTATATTGGAGATCAAGTTAAATGCTTGGGTATTCTGTGTTTCATTAATCACTATGGTGATGCCTGCTGCTGTGTGCATGTATGCCCAATGGGCAGCCCGATGGTAACCTGATTATGTGGCCAGACGCAGCTCTACTTCCCCTCCAACCACCCTCGCTGGCAGATGAGCCTTTGGCATGGGAGTAAGTAAGTGCATTAGACAGGTTCTTTGCCTTATTCTAAACTGCACCAATGAAGAAAATGGTTCAGTTGGGAAGGAAACCATAGCTCTCATCGGGAAAAGAAAGAGTAGCCCTGCTTGATCATAGTGATGACTCCTCCAATGATATTGGAAACCTTCCTTTGAGTGAACAAAACATTCTGCCTGTATTCACAAGTCTTATCTCTATTAAAAAATGACCTTGGCTTCTATATCCTCTGAACTCTTATCAGTAGCACACTCTGACCCCTCTTATGCTGTAAACCCATTCACTGGCATTTCAATGTGTCGAGCAGCTGAGAGAAGCAGCAAGCAGATACACTGCATCCACAGACTTCTGTCCAGCCCCAACCAAACAACCGTGCTCTAAACGCTGCTGAGAAGTCTGTAAGAAAATGGCTCGGATGGTCAGTCGCTTCTGTCAGCTGCTTGGTAAAGTGCCTGTTAAATGCCCTCTCCCCCAGAGGAGTTTGGTGCGATCGCTTGGCACAACCTCTGGTGAGACACATTCTGCTTTTGCTTGGTTTTCATAGAAATGAGTGCTGTGTGATAAAAGCTCTCGTAATTCAAACTTACATTTTAAATTATTTACAGGACAGGACAGTACACTTTGCTTCCTTTCTCCAGAATGTTCATATTGTTTGATTTTTCTTTGGTTCCGGTCAAATATGGTTATTCTATGGAGCCTGAACAATTCAAAAGAGAAAAAGTGACTTTAAAGTGGCAGACCATCAAATTTTAGTTTAACCTAAGTGACACTTTGTGTCCAGCTGTATGTCACTGAGTTTGCTAACTGTGAGTATCAAAGTGCAAAAGGAAATTTCTTGTCATATAGCCAGAGCAGCATAAGCTGTTGGCAGACAATTAGTTACCATGGTGCCAACCTGTCCCCAGGCCTGAGGTCACTGACACGCTATGATCAGTCAGGCGGGAGCACAGACTGGAAGAAGAAGCTCACCCCAGAACAGTACGCGGTCACAAGAGAACGAGGCACAGAAGAGGTGAGTGCATAGGCTTGTGACGGATAACATGTAATGCCATGTGACGATCTTCACAGAGCCCAAGGCCTATATCAACTACATTGCCATATACATATATTGGTATATAGCTATGAATTGCAGTTAAGTAGTGGTGAAAATTGGCAAGTATACATTGGTCTGTGGGCACAAACAATTGTTTATTTTTGAGTAGAGAAAAGTTGGGAGAAGTTTTAACTGTTCCCTTCACAAACTGTTCACTTCCTGAAACGACTTTGAAATACCATGTGTCGAGAAACAGAATTACCTCAGAATGGGAAGTGCAGTGTCTTCTTTTTCACTTCAACAGTGTTGAGTTGCTGTGTTTTACTCTCACTTCCCATTTTGTTTATCTTCTCTAGCCTTTCAGTGGCCTCTACCTAAGCCACACGGAAGAGGGCATGTACCACTGTGTCTGCTGTGATACTCCTCTCTTTAGGTAATGCATATTGTGCTGAACAGGAATGCTGTGATACTCCTCTCTTTAGGTAATGCATATTGCTTGTGCTGAACGGGAATGCAGTCGCAAATGAATTGGGCCACTGAGTTCAATTACACTTTTTATAAGCAATGGCAAAGTGACTAGGTCTACGGTTCTCTTGATTTCAGCCGTACCTTCATAATGATGTACCTAACCAAAACAATATTTCAAAGGTCAGCAACCTGAATTTGACTGATGAATGAGTCACTCTGTCCTCTCTCCAGCTCTGCATCTAAATTTAATTCGGGGACAGGATGGCCATCTTTCACTGAGGCCCATGGAACATGGGAGCAAGATGAAAGTCATGCCAACATTCTGCGTCGCCCTGACAACTCACTAGGTAGCACAGCAACAGAAGTTATTTGTAAGCAGGTAAAATACTATAGCATGTCAATAAATAAACACACACACAATAAATCAAATGAATTACATTAGGACGAATACTATGACACTGGTTATTTCCCTAGCACTGGATTTGTTTAATTTTTTTTATTTTTTATGTTATGAAAAGTATTTAACAATATGTGTTTAAATTGTATTCCTCTTAATTCCTCTTTAAATGCATTAATTGGAGTGTCTGTTTAACACCTCTGTGTGTCTCTTGCAGTGTGATGCTCATCTCGGGCACGTGTTCGACGACGGCCCAGAGCCCACAGGCCACCGCTTCTGCATCAACAGCATCGCACTCAACTTCACACCAAGTGCTCAGAAATAAGGCTCACAAATTCTTACACTGGTAATGTCTGACATGTTTTAAATAGACCCCAGATTTCAATTCAAATGAGATGTGACTGAGAAAGTAGCTTCCAGTTACATGGCAACACCATTTTGAACCCAAATTACAATGCATCTGTAATTAATGCAAAAGATGTACGCCTCCTTAGAAATGTACATAACATGAACTTGATGCTCCTGTTCAATATTCCATACTTTTTAGAAAAACTGTAACATCAAGGTGTTGCAAGAGTCAAGACGTTTTTAAAGAGAACAAGCAAATTATTTCTACAAGCAAATTATTTCTGCTGAACTCAAAGAATGCGTTTGATTCATTCAGCTGTTTCACTGTCATTTAGCTGATCATTTTCATAATTGCCATCTTCAGTAAGATCCTCAGAAACCTCCATTGACTTGTTGTCTCTCATGACTGTAGGTCCCATGATTGCTATATGCTCCCTTGATCGCCTCCTCGAGTCTCTACCCAGATATGCAATCAGATATATCATTGACACATCAAGAAGGAAGACCGAGAAGAGGAAGTATCGAAACCACGCTCCAACCACCCTATAAAGGATTAAACATGATTTATTCTGAGGGCCATAGTAGAAGTCTGTTAACATCTTGGTTGAACACGTTGCAGTGACCAAAAAATATTTTTGTTCATTCATGCTTACCAGGACACTTCCATTTCGGCTCTATATAAAAAAAAAAAAAACATAAAATTGCATCATTTTATTTGACTTATTAATGGAGTGCATCAGCTTCCCGAAAAAGAATCACTAACCAACTCAAACACAGAGACATATTCTAGTCTAAAGAGCTTTTAAGTCCCATTTAGGCTACCACTGTGATTGGGCTTATGGGCTCTAAGCTCATACCACTGCGACCTTTGTAGGTACAACAGAAGTGAAACGATGTTAATAAAATTAAATGGAGAGGGCTTGCGTCTTCCTCAGTCAGCAGACCAAGAAACAGACAAGCCTCAAACCAATAACCGAAATGATCTCCAAAGGAAATAGCATGTATCTAACCTGACATGTTAAAAGTAGCACAGTTTTCAATGGGTTTTCAACACAATATTCACTTCCCACCACCCCTACTTACCGGATTTGGCCTCCAGTGAATTATTCCTCTTCCCTACAGAGAAAATCAAAACAAAACTGTGCTGAGATGAAGCAGCTACCTATTTCACATTTATTTTTTATCTATGTGAGGATTGGTGGTCAGGATCAGTGTTCCCGTCTGTTGTCATGAAGGCGCTTGAGAAGTTGTCATGTAGCTGTAACTCTTAATTTATTTTTTAGTTCATGTCTAAATCTTCGAAGGATATTGAATCAACAGTGTCTGCAGTGCACACACACACACACACAGAGAAAGAGAGAGAGCGAGAGAGAGACATGCGGTTAGGCATATGTGTCACATTACCCACAGCAGACACTTATGTGCAACAGGAAAGAGACACAAACATCTCCAAAGACAAACATAACAGGCATATTCACAAACATCCATTACATTTCAGTGATAAATATCTGCAAAGTCCTGTTCTAATCCACATCATTCACATGTTCTGATCTCTACACCATAGGCAACAGTCAAGAATCCAGTCATGGTTTAGAAAGGAAAAATAGCATTTATTCTGTTGTGAATAAATATTTACATTTGTCAATTTTACGTGTTGTAAAAATACGGAAATACAGAAAACTGGTTATTGCCCTCAGATAGTGATTATAAAAAGGTATTTCTTCAACAACCCCTGACAAATAATATAATATAGAGATAGAGAAAGAGAGAGACAGAGAGAGACAGAGAGAGAGAGAGAGAGAGAGAGAGAGAGAGAAAGAAATGCGGATAAGGGCAGGAATAAGCATACGATTCACATCAACCCACAGCAGACACATATGTGTAACAGGAAAGAGACACAAAGAGTTCGACCAACATAACACTCTACAGCAGGGGTCACCAACCGTTTTGAAACTGAGCGCTACTTCAAGGGTACTGAGTAATACGAAGGGTTACTTGTTTAATACAAACTTCCTGAATAACAATAACCTGAATGCCCAGATTCGATTCGTCTCACATCAGATGATAAGAAGCTGAAAGAATCTTTGTTCTAAGCTGTTGGGTTAGGCCTAGTTGTTAAGGAAGTGCTTCTTGGCCCAACTTCTCCAGTGTTATCATCTGTGAGTAGTGTTTTTAAAACATGCCTTGCAGGCGACATGTGGTCCCTGCGGACCAGTGTCAGCCACCTCTGCTCTACAGGCATATTCACAAACATCCATTACATATCAGTGATTAATATCTGCAAAGTCATGTTCTAATCCACATCATTCACATGTTCTGATCTCTACAGCATAGGCGACAGGCAAGAATCCATAGTCATGGTTTAAAAAGGAAAAAAAAACATTTAATCTATTGTGTATAAATATTTACATTTATACATTTTACCTATTGGAATATTAGGAAAATACAGAAAAACTTGTTATTGCCAGACAATTCAAGCCAAAATAACTATGTTAAGCAGCTAAAAAGGTTGTATTCATTAGAAAAAAAATAGATGATAAGAAATGAACATATATCCTGTTCTAAATTGTCTGTGTCAATCATGTTATCTTCAAATACATATCAAATGAGCCCAATCCAGCACTAGAATCCTCACTGGTATTTAAATAAATCACAAAAGGCTCGAAGTAGCAAATATAAATATGAATACTTCAAGGACATAAAGGACATGCTCTGTCTATCTAACACGCTGTGAGGCCAACATTACAACGTTGTTGAGTCAGACAGAAGTTCTTGGTTGATGGTTGTCTCAGACATTATTTCAAAAGTGTTTTAAACATATTCACATTGTTTCAAAACATCAGTTTGGTCCTCAGATAGTGATTATCAAAAAAGATTAAATTAGTCAGGTATTTCTTCAACTTCACAATAGTCATCATTCCCCTCTGTATCTTCCTCTGCTGAAATCACATTTCCTTGCATCAGTGTATTAACTCTATCCATGGTTTCTTCTATTCTCATTTTCAGATATGCTAGAATAAATATGACCACAATACAGGAAATCCAAATGACGAACAAGAAGTATCGATAACCTGGTCCAAAAACCCCTGACAAATAATATGGAGAGAAGAATAAAAAATCACATAGGTTGATAAGAAATATGATATGAGAAAAAAGGGTATTTATACAGTATATCATAAATTCAATATGTTCTTATCACTTACATGGTAGTGGTAGGGCTCTTGTAATTTCGAATCTCCCTGAATATTTACAAAGAAAAAGGCAGGGTTAAGTTTAGTCAAGTAAATGTTTAATGCCTGACAAATATGGCAAATTGATTCCTTGACTATTTCAAAAGTGAACTCATTCCAGGCAGCCTTACATACCTGCAGAAATGTAATAATTGTCCATGTCCTCCCTACAGATGTCTGTGAACAAAAGGTATCGACTGAATAATCTTTCAGTGCACTAGACAGTACATTATGGTTTGTACTTTTGCTTCTCATGTACTCTGAAGCATCTCACCTTATAGTTGGGCTGGGTACAGAGATCAAAGGCAACGATAACATAAAAAGAGGAAGTATAGTCTGAGTAAGTCTGTCGTCATGAAGGGGCTTCAGCAGGTGTCATGTAGCTCTGTAAGTCTTAATACATTTTTGACACATGAGATTCTGCACACACACACACACATAGAGAGAGAGATAGAGAGAGAGAGAGAGAGAGAGAGAGAGAGAAAGAAATGCGGTATGGGCAGCAATAGGCCTATGTGTTACATCCTAGCACAGCAGACACATATGTAAAACAGGAAAGAGACACAATTAGATCTGACCAACATAACACTCTACACCAGTTGTCACCAACCTTTTTGAAACTTAGAGCTACTTCCAGGGTACTAGTACGAAGGGTTACTTGTTTGATACAAACTTCCTGAATAACAAAGTTGCCCAGATTCGATTCGTCTCACATCAGATGATAAGAAGCTGAAAGAATCTTTGTTTTAAGCTGTTGGGTTAGGCCTAGTTGTTAAGGAAGTGCTTCTTGGCCCAACTTCTCCAGTGTTATCATCTGTGAGTAGCGTTTTTAAAACATGCCTTGCGGGCGACATGTGGTCCCTGCGGACCAGTGTCAGCCACCTCTGCTCTACAGGCATATTCACAAGCATCCATTACATTTCAGTGATTAATATCTGCAAAGTCATGTTCTAATCCACATCATTCACATTCACAACAGAAAAGAATCCATAGTCATGGTTTAAAAAGAAAAAATAGCATTTAATCTGTTGTGTATAAATATTAACATTTATACATCTTACCTACTGTAATAATAGGGAATACAGAAAAACTGGTTATTGCCAGACTTTTCAAGCCAAAATAACTATGTGAAGCAATTATAGGGGGTGTATTCATTCAAAAAAATAGATGATAAGAAATTAAAATATATCCTGTTCTGAAATGTCTGTGTCAATCATGTTATCTTCAACTACTTACTAAATGAGCCAAATCCAGTATTAGAATCCTCACTGGTATTTAAATAAATCACAAAAGGCTCGAAGTAGCAGATATAAATATGAATACTTCAAGGACATAACGGACATGCTCTGTCTATCCGACACGCTGTGAGGCCAGCGTTACAACGTTGTTGAGTCAGACACGCTGTTGTTGGTCGATGGTTGTCTCAGACATTACAAAAATGTTTAAAAACATATATTCACATTGTTTCATCAGTTTGGTCAGGTATTTCAATTTCACAATAATCATCATTCCCCTCTGTATCTTCCTCTGCTGAAGTCACGTTTCCTTGCATCAGTGTATTAACTCGATCCATGGTTTCATCTATTCTCATTTTCAGATATTGTTAGAATAAATATGACCACAATATAGGAAATCCAAATGACGAACAAGAAGTATCGATAACCTGGACCAAAAACCCTTGACAAATAATATGGAGAGAAGAATACAAAAATCACATAGGTTGATAAGAAATATGATATGAGGAAAAAAAGGGTATTTATACAGTATATCATGAATTCAATATGTTCTTATCACTTATATGGCAGTGGTGGGGCTCTTGCAATTTTGAATCTCCCTGAATATTTAGAAAGAAAAGGCAGGGTTATGTTTAGTCAAGTAAATGTTTAATGCCTGACAAATATGCTTTTGATTCTTTGACTATTTCAAAAGTGAACTCATTCCTGACTAGGCAACCTTACATACCTGCAGAAATGAAATAATCAAAATGTCCTCCCTACTAGGTTCAGAGATGTCGTTCAAAGTCAAACGTTAATATAAAAAGGGGAAGTACAGCAAAACAGAGTTGTGAACAAAAAGAAAGGAAGTTTAGATTTCACACCACTAATTTGGTCTTGGTCAGTTTAAGCCAAGATGTGGTGTATGAAAGCCAACATTTGCTTATAGACTTTAAAGACTTTTCTCCTTCAGTCTTCTGGGTTTCAACCTTTGGCCCTTTGGACAGTGATCCGAAGCCACTAAAGACCAAAGGCTCCTTATACCACATATACCGCATTAATCATACATACTATTTACATTTTGCTGTTGGGAGAACCGAGGTATTTTCATTCCGGACAAGGGCCTGACGACTTAGCAATGAAGGGAGAAAGGTCTGAATTATTGTTGCCTTTGGTTTGATGCTTGTTCTTGGCGATTGCAGGTCGGAAGGGTAACCTCATCAGGATAGCCACTCAGTGGTTCACATTATTTATAAACAAAAGATTAAATCTGAAATCAGATTTCAGTCAACTAGATAGGCAACTGATAGAGAAACATTCAGATATAGCTTTTGTTTTCTTGTCTGAACCAAGTGCAGATCTTTACAGTATAAAACGTTTTTTTATTTATCCTATTTTCGCAAGAAAAAAAAGAATTAGGCCTATAGGAACGAGATTTGGGCCGATGTAAAATATATGACGGCCACATCCTGAGCGTGATTTGCTATCCAGTAGGTGGCGACATTGTATTTAATAGGCCTCACTAGAACAGCGTGCAGTCTGTCTCTGCCAAATTATAGGTTACTGCGGTGTCAGTGCTATTTCTCGCATTCATATCGAGATTAAATGGTTATTGAAGTGTGAGAGAATGTGGAAGTAAGATTTAGGAAAGAGGAAGCGTTTGAAATCGTTGTCTAAGGCGTGTGTTAAGGTAGAAAGGTGTAGCTAGCCTATTATGCATTAAGGTTATAAATGCATGATTGTCTAGATATCATCCTTGTTGTTTCGAGGGCAGTACTGGTTCTGTTAGATAAATTAAAGTGAGATTGCTCGCAGTGCACCAAATTGGTGCTATTGATTTGTAATGCACATTTTATCCTGAGATTATGGTAGCTCTGAAACGGGGACTAAAGTTTCAAAACAGGAAGTCACGCTGATTTGTGTAACAACAGGGTGAGGTCGAGTAAACTTATTCTAAATATTTAATTACGGCTGTCAAAATATTCACTTTGAAGCAAGCTGTGAATTCAACGCAAAACTTCGCTTTAAAAGTACGATGAAAGGATGGTGACATTTCGTTGAGGTCTTTTACTAGTAGCCTACATTGCTCTTCTGTAAACACATTTCGTTTTCTTTTGCTAGTATGGGAGATCATAGCCCATCTCGTGTGGCGATTATTCTACTATCAGTTGTAGTGTACGCCGTAGCTCTCGCAATTAATGGTCTGGCAGGGGCTGGGAAAGGTAAGGTTGCCAAGCGTATGCTGGTGTTCTCGTTATTAGATCATGTTCATAATGCTGTATTTACGTGGGTCAACCAAGATCCAACAAGTTTGCTAAATGTATTCTCTTGTAGGTCCATTCTTGAGTAACACAGGAAAGGTGTCGGGTAAATACGAGACGGAAATAACTCCTGCGGGATGGACTTTTTCCATATGGGGACTTATATATACTTGGCTCTCAATTATGCTCATCTATGTCCTGACATGGTTTTGCAGAAGGTAGGGCCACACACATACACGCCCTCATCCCTGTCGTGCCTACCGCACCTTGTTCTACGCCCAGTGATGTGTGTGACTGTGCTGTGTGTGTAGGACTCCTGGTGGTTGGATGTACTGCAGCCCAGCAGTTCTTCCCTGTGGATTCTTCCTGTCCTGGATCATCAATATGATTCTTAACATCACCTGGCTTTTCTTATGGGACAGAGAGTAAAGTTCCATTGAAGCATTATTTCTGTTCAAGCACTTGATGTAGCATTCCAACAGCTTCACTGTAGGCAGTGCAGTCACAGTTTTGCGACTCATTTCAATCCAGTCATTAGTGCAATTTTCTTTCAGAAATGAATATTTTGACTTCTGTATTATATGTATTCATATGCGTCTCCTTGCCCACAGGGAGATGGTCCCTGGACTGATAGTGCTAGCGCTGCTGGCCTTCTCCAACTACCTGCTTATCTTCTTCTCCTGTCGCGGCCTCAGTGCTCACGGCAGCTGGCTCAGTCAGCACCATCCCAAAGACCTCTGGTGCATCAGAGTACTTGTATGTAAAACGTTATTTAATTAGAATTGATTTATTTTATTTATTTAGTGGTTAAGAGTTGAGCCTTATTTTTTGTAGAGCTTCCTTTTACTATTGAGTAATTACAACTAGGTCTTTGTTATGGAACCATTGACATACCTTGTTTACATGATGTGTTCCTATAGGTCCAGAATGGCATCGCACTGTACACTACATGGACGACTATAGCCACACTCATTAATTTGACAATAGTGATGGACCTCTCTGAGGTCTCAAAGACAGATGCCGCCACAGTCTCTCTTTCTGTTCTCCTGATTGAGGTCCTTGGGTGGTAAGCCATACACCTTTTCACATTTCTTATTATGACTCAATTGAATCTAGATTATTTCAACTTCTTGATGCCTTTTTTCAACTATCCTGATTGCATGTTCAGTAAGGAAACTACAAATGACTAAAGGGCCTTCATTTTGTTTCCTGAGTGCAGGTTCGTTGTGGAGAATTTTGTGATTGACAGACATGTGCGGTACATCCTCACAGTTTATCCTGTTGTGATTTGGGCTCTGGTTGGTAATGTGTATAAACACTACGACCCTGAGGCACCTGGACGGAACGCTAAGTTTACAGGTGAGCCATTGCAGGTCCGAAGCAAGTTATAAGTGTTTTTGAGTATATGTGTTTTTGAAGAAAATGGCAGGTGTGTTTTGTAAAGTTTGTGAATACAGAAGCACAATATTTAAGGCTGGGTGTCGGGGTGGGCTAGAGTAAATTTAACATTCCACATTAATGAGTAACAGGCGTTTTACTATAGAGATTATTAATTCATATTCCAACATTAATGTCTCCCTGTAAGAGTAACAGGCCTGGTAAAATAGCGATTATAAATTAATATTCCGACATTTAAAGTACTGTATTAATATACCATCCTAGCAGTCCCAATGTTCTGCATTCCAGCTATCCTCTTTCAGACCTGGCCTTAATTGTCTATTAAATCCATTCCTCCATATGAGGTGGGTGCAGTGTCAGGTGTCATTAGCCATGTATATATTGAAAAACTCTTATTCCTGGGAATAATGATGTACTCCTCTATAAACTGAAGAAAAATGATGGGTCATTAAGATGATGCTAGGCCCTCGTTACATAGTCAGATTAGTTTATGCTAACTCAGAATGGCAGAACAGAGCCTTCTGTTTCTCTAGTGCCAGTTTTGAATCATACACAAATGCACAATTGATTAGCACTTCCTAACCATTTAGGAAATGTTTCAAGTATATCCCATTCAAATCAAATTAAAGCTGTAGTTTTTAGTAATATAGTCATCTTGCAAACCTTAATGGATTATCAAATGACCATTTTTGACACTGACTTGAAGAATTTGTATTTTTCTGTTTCTTTCGGTCTCACAGTTGTCCTCCTGGTCCTGGCCTGTTTGCTGTTTGTGTTTCGAGTCGTCATGGTGATATGGAGACACAGGAAGCAGCCTCTTTATCACAGCTCCAGTGGCGACCCTCTCACAACACCCAGAAACTCAACCAAATAGAAGGAGAGAGCACCCTGTGCAGCAGTGTTACCTGTCTGCTACTATGGACACTAGCCCTTGCTTACACCCTTGGACCACATGCAGGGGTGATATACAGTACCATACCTATCTTGCCTGGTATGCCATACATACAGTATCTAAAAAGTATTTTTAATGATCTTAAACAGCTCTATATTTTGTTACACTAACTGACACCTCATTTACATTTTCATGGAAAGTTGAAGTAATTGTATTGTATTTTTGAACATCCACTATAACTTGCACTGCCCACATTTTTATATCTATATTGGTCATGTTTGTAATGAATGACTTAATAAATACATCTTTTAAACATGAGCATTATGTGCACAAGTCTGTCTTGTCTGAGGTTCTCCACAGCCCTCTGCCCAGCCTGGGTAAGAGGTCAGGCTGATGATGAGAGCTCCTCTGTGGGGAGGGCCTCTACGCCGCCTGCCTCTTTCTGCTTCAGTGCATGCCCACACTGTGATGGATGACTCATCTTCCACCATGAACACGTTGGGAAGTAATTTGTCTCAGTGTAGCGTGAGTGTCAGGGATTTCACCTTGCCAGTCGTAAATGAACTGGTGTGTGTACACAGAGAGACATCTGCCGTAATCAGAAGACATTCAGCGCAGTCATAAACCGTACTGGGGAGTGCAGAAGACTCATGTCAGTGCTCTAGCTCTGATGTCTCTGAAGAGGAACTTCAAGAGGACCTATTATACTCATTTTCAGTGTGCATAATTCACAATGTTTATTAAAAGCTATATAGCACGCTAAATGAAAGGGGAAAACTGGAAAAGCCTATTTGGTCGTCTTTAAAAGCCCTCTCATGCCATGTCACAAGCTGCACATTTCTGCGTCTCTTTCATGTATTCAGCAACACAAACAGTCATTCTGTATTTTTTTGTCTTATCTATTTTTATTTGCTAACACAAATTATTAAATGACACTTGTGAAAATATAACAAATATGGAATTAATATGTTTCCCAGCACATGGCGCGTCCCTGCAGGGGAGGTGTAAAATGAATTTGAGGTGTTGCATTATGAGTCGTGGTTAAAATCAGGAGAAGAAAATGTTCCCACACAACCATTTGCATTTAGAATCTAAGCTACATGTCACTGAGTCACGGATAAATTGCCCTCTTAATAACTGTATATCCCCAAATAGATACTGAACAGTTGAGGACTAAAATCAACATCTGTCTCAGAGCAAACACTTACCATAGACTAAGTGGTTTACTACATAAAGGACTGTAAATAGTTGGGTACAGTGTATCATCCTGCAAACATGGCAATCAACCTGTGTTTATATGTGTGTGCACAAACAGTTGGTTTCTATGGGATGCTGCTTGCGGCTCAGCCTCAGATAGAACAGATACCCTATGTAAGACCAGATCAAATCATGTGACCAATTTCCTCTGGGTGGTCTGTAATCACTCTGTAATGTGTGGTTTGAAATATCACAGATATATCTTATATACATGAGCAGTGGTGTAGTGGTCCCTGGAGAAGTGGGCATAATCTTAATTTTTTTTAAGCAGCCCATACAGCACAGGATAAACGCCCTGTTTTGAGAAGTGGGTATACCCAATGCTGACTGAAAAATAAGTGGGTATACTCCGTATACCTGCGTATACCCTGGACTACACCACTGTACATGAGACATGCTTTCTATGGGCTGTTCAGCAAAAATGACATTGGAGTGCATTGTGCAATTGAGAGAAGTGAGGTGAATTTCCACAGGTGAGGTTTTGATTTAGAGTAAGAATATACCGGCAAGCACCTCTTGACACATGACATCCTGGCGACGCCATTCCACTCACACTTAAGTGAAGGCTTTAATTCTGCCAAGCTGGAGGTCAAAGGTCACGAACATTAAATCTACCCCATAAAACCGCCATATGGAAGCCATGTGCAACTAGTCTGGATGAAGGTCAAGTGCACAACTAAGATTAAGTACTGTAACAATCAATCAGTTTCAAGTGTCCAGATGAAGACTCCTGTCTCTGTGTTGTCTCACCTCACAAGAAGCATTTGTGTGAGGGCATTACATTCATCTTTTGCCATCCAGCCTCTCTACAGTAGTGTGTTGTACCCATCCAGCCTCTCTACAGTAGTGTGTTGTACCCATCCAGCCTCTCTACAGTAGTGTGTTGTACCCATCCAGCCTCTACAGTAGTGTTGTACCCATCCAGCCTCTCTAAAGGAGTGTGTTGTACCCATCCAGCCTCTACAGTAGTGTTGTACCCATCCAGCCTCTCTACAGTAGTGTGTTGTACCCATCCAGCCTCTCTACAGTAGTGTTGTACCCATCCAGCCTCTCTAAAGGAGTGTGTTGTACCCATCCAGCCTCTACAGTAGTGTTGTACCCATCCAGTCTCTCTACAGTAGTGTTGTACCCATCCAGCCTCTCTAGAGTAGTGTGTTGTACCCATCCAGCCTCTACAGTAGTGTTGTACCCATCCAGCCTCTCTAAAGGAGTGTGTTGTACCCATCCAGCCTCTCTACAGTAGTGTTGTACCCATCCAGCCTCTCTAAAGGAGTGTGTTGTACCCATCCAGCCTCTCTACAGTAGTGTTGTACCCATCCAGCCTCTCTGCAGTAGTGTGTTGTACATCAACACAATTCACCACACCCTGTTTGGAGATACCACAACTGAGAAAATAGTGTTGACTGTCGTGACTCTTGACTGACTGAGTAAGACTATGGCCAAACCAATCATATGTTTTATGTTTACTGGTCTAAAGATGGATTGAAAGTAACAAAGCTCTGCTTTACTGAAAACAGTGTGGTATATGCTGTATATATACCACTTAACCTAGTACAAAACCCTACTGAACATAATTTAAAAATATCAACATTATTCATAATTAATTATATAAGCTCAACCAGAGGCTTTAATGTGGTTGTACATCAACTTGCCATAAACAGGCATTATGTTCACACCTACACCTGCGGAATTCGCCCATCTTGTATATCAATCTTTTTAGAACTCCCTTCAACTGACAACATGAAGACAGATCAAGATTTCACTCCCAGTGCCTGCGTGAGCATATCAAGACTTGGCATTATTACATTTTCCATTGATGTATCATTGATGTCATCATTCACCTGCTGTTCCTCATTGAGACTCACTGTTTTGCAGTTTTAGTTTTGACCACTCTCACATCATGTGTGTGTGAGTGTGTGTGTATTTTGCATAATAAACATCCAACCCCCCCACCACACCCACATACTCTTCAGGGAGTCAAGCAGAGGTCAAGGCCATCAGGGTAGTATGTCCTCCCTCAGAGCAGTGACTGCTCCTCTGACCTCATCTTGTTGGAGCTTTTGACTTATGATTAGTGATGGGCGGGCCTTGAGTTGTCCACTCATATTTTGTCAGCTGCGTCCTGCTTGCCACAGTGTTCGTACCACAGTTTGAGAACCACTGACTTAGAAGGTCTTGATCAAACATAGGCAGCGGGACACTCCTTCATGTGACACAGGACTCCCTACACACTGGGCCTACATAAGCCATGGATCATAAACTATTACAAGATGAAAGTTACAGTTCCGTGAAAAAAAGAGCCTGACTGTAAATGTACTCAGCATGAATGATGTGTAGCCTGTGCTGTCATCTGTTGTATTTGGTTAATGATTAGAGCGCGCAAACACCGAGACGGTATCATCATATTGACAGATGGGCATTCAAGTGGAGTATTGTCTATGGGGAGGGGTTTGCTAAAGACTGGAAACGTCCTGCTGTGGAACTCTAGAGCAGTTTCCATACACACATACACCTGATGGACGGGTCTCTGGCTGCACTACATTCTTTTTCATTGAAACTTCCTATGATGGTTTATGACAATCATTAAACAATTTTTTTGACAAAAGTAGTCTATTTCATTTCATCTACACAGCCAAAGGAGCCTTCCTCGCCTCATTAGAACTTGATAGCTGTGTGTATTTTATGAGCTGCTGTTTTTTTGTCTTCTACAGTTTCTTAAAGGCAAGACAACTTCTCAGAGAGTCAGGAGTACATCAGCTTGGAAAAAAAGGAAAGAAAAGAAGACGTACAACATTAAAAGTGGGGTACTTTAATTATGGGAACAGACCCAGCAAGTGATGAAATCGACTCCATCAAGGAAGACTCTACCAATAAACAAAGCAGAAGGTGCCATCAGAAATCCCTCTCACCTTAAATACATCATAAATTGCATGACAACAGTTTGCATTAAGCCGAAGTTACGGAGGGTGTGGTGGTGTTTCTAGGCATCACATGCTCATTTGTCCTGTGGTGTTTAAAAGAAATAAATCTTTCAACGCTCTCCCTTGACGCCCACCTTAAAGATGTCACGCAATGGGCTTTCCACACATTATGATTCCCACTTTTGGGATGTCCAAAACACCCTGTGTGGAGTCGAGATTTTAAAAATAGGCTCAAACAGATCTAAGCTCATCCTAATTAAAGGAGGGTTTAAATGTGTGTAAACCCCCCTGTCATTACACCATCATGCCTATTACACCACCATAGCCCCGTAGCCAACCGTGTCATCATTTCATTCCTTTAATTGCTCACGCTATAGATCCCCTTAAGAGATAGCGCTCTGTCAATGGGCACAGGGAGGAACAACAGCAGGGTCTGCACAGCTTGAAATGGATTAACCTGAAGAATACGAGTTTGCTGATGCAGTCATGCTTGGAGGGGCAGCGCGGTAGTGTGAAGGGTCTTGTCTTGAGCAGTGGAGAGAGGCTGTGTTGTGAGGTTCCAGGAACAACAAAAACAGCAACCGAGAAACACAGAGCACCTCTATGGAGATGGAGCACACACATGTTTCATGTCAGCGGCGGCGTGGTAAGACAGCAGTAGCTATGGGTTATTTAGCTGTGGAAATAAAGTGAGCTCTGGGGTTAACAATTGGTAGCATAGTTGCAGAAAGCAGTAACAGGCTTGGAATTTAAAGAATCTTCCTGATTACTTGCCAGAGAAGAGAGTCTAACGTGAAGGATAATGGTCGAAAAATGCATATGTAGGGAAGAAAAAATGTCCAACCTTTTTTTCCAAGGTTAGACGGAATCCAATATCAGAATAAAATCCTCTTACTATTTACTGTATGTGTCTGGGTCATTGAACAGTTGCTAACACTGACTCAAGAAATGCTTCTACAACCACACAGAAAGTAAAACCAAAGATCTAGAGCTTACTTCTGCAGGCATTAATAGTCGATCACATTGATGACACGGATCACCCAGGAAAGGTTTCCCCACCACCACCACCACCACCTGCCACGCCCCTGCACATGAGTCCTCTGCAGTGGAACTGTGTGAATAGAGTTTAAAGAGGCATTGCAAGCTTGTGTGGAGGCAAGACAGGTGATTAGTCATGCTGTCTCTATCCACATTCTTAGTCACGCTATCTCTCTTTACAGAGAAGATCTACAGTATGCTTTCCCAAAGGGCCCAAAAATTCAGCAATTTAAGTTTGTACTGTTTCCAAGCCAGATTAATTGTAATGACAAACTGCAGAAACCCCTGGCTTGGATGCAATAGCAACTATAAATAATAATATATCCACATTGCAATGTCTGGAAAAAATGGGCCTGACTGGAATCTTTTTTTTTTATTGTTGTAGAATTAAGATAGTTATATCTGTACTATAGGCTACGTTGAAAGCATGATTAATGTCAAACAGCTGGATATACCAATAATAGAACTAAAAATTGAAAACACAATTTCATACAGTAACAAAACAAATTAATTTGGTAATTAGAACCAATATTTACAGCTGAAGTGGTAGGTATTGCAGTAATGCAGATTTCCAGAGCAAAAAAATGCACTTTAAATGTTAGATAAATGCGGCGAGCATAGCATACAGATGTTTGGATAAGCTGTTTGATTGATAGGGCTACATCTTCTCATCCCTCTCACACACTTTGCAAAAAAACGGTGAAGACACAGAAGACCTCTTGGTTCATCTAGCATATTTCTGGGCAGCAAAAGACAATGAACAGGCTGTATGGACCATCAATTAGAAAAGTGAAAGCAAAGAATGTTTCAGGCCCAGCTTTCGGTTGTATTAATCTGTACACAACTGATTACAATTTATTTCATTGGTCTTGTGGGTTTCTTCCCAGCACAACATAAAAAAAGAAGTGTACAGCTATGTAGAGCAACAGTATTTAGGACCCACCCCCTCTTCAGCCTGCAGTGCATACTAAAATGGTCCTAAAAAATCAACTTCTCTGGGAAAGTACCCACTGCCTCAAGTAAGCTGGCAAAGGTCCTGGCTTTAGGCTTCACACCATTTTATCATTGGGGTCCTGCTACAGTCTGGGAAATATGAAAGCACTCACAGATTTTCATGACGTATTTGCACAGTCCCTGTAGCCATCTTCAGGTTATTTTTGATCAGTATATGACTGAATACCAATAAAGAAATAGGAGGTAGAGGGGTGCCAAAAAGGCCAATGTTTCATGGACTGAACATATACAAACACACACACAAAACACATCAGACTTGCTGCCTTTCATGTCCCATAGGCCAACATGGTGAAAATGCCTTCTGTATGCAATTAATACCAAAATAGGATGATGAATTGTGATTAATATGGGACGACCATTTACTAATGATGAAGCATGAGCAAATGTTTCCAGATTTTAAACAGTGAGGCATTACATACAGGTTTATAAAATCAGCCAAGTGTCCCGGAATGCATTTCTGTCTATGAGTGAGCACTTGTATGGTGCACATAGAAAGTAAGGGACAGGAAGGTGATGTCATGGAGAGAAGTTAAGTGACCTGCTACTTAAAACATTATAATTCTGTTCTGCAGTACAACCGCCAGCCTGTTGGGATGGATTTATATGGATTGAACACACGTCCAGTGGTTTGTCCCTTAGTCTATAATGTGACCTCATTACAATGCATTCACAATGCATCTTTGCTAGCAAATTCCAGTGACTTTGTCATAGTTTCTGTGCAGATGGTGGTTTTGGACCCCTCCAGGGCTAGCAGCCCTTCAGGACTGGATTAAGCCTCAGCAGCTCAGACAGCTGGGAGCACTGACACAGGTACGCCATGGAAGACTAGAGGAACACAGACAGGTCGATTTTCACTTCATCAGCTCCACCAGCTAGGATGCCGACTCCATTTCCAGGGTCCGCAGGGGGTCAACAGTGCATGGAAAACAAACAGATATATTTTTTTGTCTTTAGGAATACAACCCATACACTGTTATGAAACTGCTGACCTGGTTGAAATAGTTGTAGAAAAATGTGAGCACAGTACTATTCAAAACTAGCAGTGTTCTATGAGGGGCCACTATAGTGATCAACGACTCCTCACCATATCAAGATTTTAGATGACATCATTGAGTTAAATGCCCACTATGCCCCCTATCACTGTGTGCCGATGAAGACATATTCATGTGTCCTCTAAAAGCATGGCCCAGATTTATCCATATGTTCAGTGAAACCAACCCTGTGTCCTGAGTTAATGGCTCCTGATCCTGCAAGAGAAAAGCAGTGTAGCTCCAGGATTCTCTGTAGGCTCAACATAGTCATCATGCTTCCCTCCACCTGATCACCTGAGTACCGTCTTCCCTGGAGGCATCTGTTGAGTCCTTTCACTTACGCAAATAATAAAACATAGATGGTATTGAAGATATTCAACCATGGATGTTTTCAATCTAGTAAAAGAGGAGAACTATTTTATCACAGGCTTTTAACAAAATAAAGCGACAATAGACAGAATAACATATATGGGTCGACCCCACAAAAAGTACTTAAGATATTAAAAGGCTTATCTGATTAAAAACATGCTCTGTTTGCATGCAATTAGAGAAACATGTTTATGAACGTTAAACAATATCTCCAAGTGACATGCAGCTGTTCAAGCCTGCCCTCTATGGCCCAGTCCCATACATTAGCAAATAGCACATGCTTTGACAGCTATATCGTAAAATAGCAATAAATTACGCAATTCCTTCTAACCTTTGAAGGTCATGGGAAGCGACATAAGGCTACAGCACATACACACACACACACACAATCATATTGCTCCTCTTATAATTGAATTATGACACCTTATGCGTTTCAGTGATGCTTCATGACAAGTGTGTCAAGCTCCACATCGAAAGAAACTATGAGGAAGCTGTAGATAAACGGTTTTTTTCAGCATTTCTCTCAACTACAGGAGACAGAAACAAGTGTGTTTGTTTTGGTGTGCTGGTTTACAAATTAACTTAGTTTAGGAAATACGTCTGATGATACATAATACGTCTGAGCCATTCACAGCTGCCGACTCTAGAGGTTGCAACAGACAAACTGTTGCGGTGAAAATTACCACTTCGCTTTCTTACGAAATGTCACGTATCATCTACATTGTATGCTGTTCTTGATTTGATTTTATCCTCATCTAGGTTTTTTTTTTTATTTTTTTATTTTTTTAACAAAATCCCGATCGACTTTTGCTTTCAGTAACCCATCTCCAAAGATTTATGTTCGGAGCGCCTGTCTGATCTGAGTGCGGTCGGGAGACCATTCTCAGATCATACCTCACTGGGTGTGCTATCACAAGGATTAACTCTTGCTCCAGGACCACTAGTGACGAGATCACTGCCCCACGCGGTGCTGGATTTATTGTAAACTGATAACTGAAATACAAAAGTAGACTATACGTGGCAAGGGAACAGACAAAAGCGGAAGGAGTCGAAGTCTTGTGGACAAATGGACATGGATACTACTGTCACTTTGGCTTTTCTACTGATTTCGCTGCGACTGGTGAGTAAGCTATTGTAAAAGCAATTGATTAACATTAGGTTGATTGGTAAATTAGTTACTTTGATGAAAATGTACAATGTGATTAATTCATTGTTTAGTCAAGAGGCTTGCCTACATATTTCAAAACATAAAATTAGAACCATTAGTTTCGAAATTGGTCTTTATTAAAGAAAGCTATTCTTCATTAATGGTAAAATTGGGCATATAGCCTATATATATATACATATATGTTTTACATCTATAGGCTATTGGTATAGTTAAGTTAAAAGTCGCAGAAACCAGCCTACGCTTGCACGGCGTTATGTCTGACACACTTGCTTTTGCTTTGCGCCAAAACACTGCACCGGGGTCTGTCCAGTTTAAAGATTGTGTATGCTGTCTAAAAAAGCACTTATTCAAGACATGTATGTCAGAATATTTTCAATAGAATACACATAACAATGTATTCCTGCATAAAATGTTGTAGCAAAAAAAAAAAAAATGTCAATACATATTCTTCCCCCAAACGAATACCTTGGCAACGATTGATGTTGTCCACCTGTAAAGCAGGGATCCTTGATCAGTTCATTTTTTCTTCACTTAAGAGTGATTCGTCTTGCTCTCCTGTAATGTGTTCATTATCCACTGTATGTATAACTGTCCAAATACTTCTTCTAACTATATTCGCTCTTATTTATTAATGAAATTCATTGTGAGTTCAGAGTTTCCTTGATCACTACAGAAGATATAGACTAAACTCTTTAATTTTCTGTAACAACAGTGCCTCCACCAACAAAAGATGGGCAGAAGTAGTGTTTGCCTGTTTGACAATATTTTAAGGTTATGCATATTTACCTTGGTATTAAGGGTACCATCTAATCAAGGTGTTTTAACCTGGCGAAAAAGCCCAATGACTTGGACCTATAGGAATTGTTGTCTATGGCCATATGGGCCCGGTCTGCAGCTAACTATAGCCCTGTAGTAAAGGTTTGATTTATTTGATCACATGTGAGCGTTTCATCAGCCAAAGAAGCTTTGATGAATCTCATAGTCCTCTAGTGCTTTGTAGTTCAAGCAACAGTGGGCAATCCTTATACGATGAAAAGCATGCTTTAAGGGGAACTGGTTGCAGATACATAGGGGGAAATGATATCATGATTTATGATATCATATCTTGTGTGCATTAGAACATAAAGATTCCCAATTTGCCTATAGCTGGGATAATGTTGTGTAAGGGAAATATCCATAAAATGATGAGAGATGATTCATACTGATTCTCCTATTTGGAACTACATTTGCACTGTCAAACAGAACATCTTCTTAAAATGGAGACCTTTTCGAAAAGGATGAAAAGATTAAAGGAGGTTTTATCAAGTAGGCTACAAGAAAGTCATTACATCATAAAACCCCTAGATGAAAGTAACCCTCTGCAGTGGAAGTTTGTCAGAAGAAGTCAGAGATTTCTCCATTTCTCCATCTCTACAAGTCTATCACATATTTGTTGACATTCATTGTTTTATAACAACTCTGGCAACTCTTCTTTATTCTGAGCTATGTGATTGATGGTGTATAGATGCAACCTTTGTGAGCATGGTCCTTGGTGAATACAGGTGTTATAGTAATTCTAAGGAGTAGTGATGACTGACATGCTCTCTTTCATCACAAAACAGCTGAGCTCTGTACGGGCGTGTGATGTTGAGATCGACATAGAGAAGGAGAGAGAGGTGTGCTTGTCTCAGGTGGAGAACGTCACTTCAGGTATGCTCTCTCTCTCTTTCTCTTTCTCTCTCTCTCTCTTGCTCTCTCTCTCTTTATCTCTCTCTCTGTCTTGCTCTCTCTTATATCATGCATTAAAACACACTCACACACACACACACACACACACACACACACACACACACACACACAAACACACACACACATAAACACACACACACACACACACACACACACACACACACACACACAAAATAGCTACATCATCCGACACTGAATAAAAGTAAACTGTCACCACTGGTATGTATAGATTAGGTTGTCCACTTGTCCACACTACCCGTGAAATCAGACTACAGTGCCATGGTAAAACTCATGTCATCAGTACATCACAGTCAAGCAACATCTTCATGGAAAATACAGAACTTGAGCCAGCTGATGAGTTGTGTTCTCATCATTCCGCCATGCACCATCATTTAGGGTCAAAATTATGACGAATGAGGAGGCTATTCTCCTCTCTCCCTAAACTTACTAAAGCAGCTGGGATGGTGACACTGGGATGGTGACACTGGGATGGTGACTCTGGGATGGTGACACTGGGATGGTGACACTGGGATGGTGACACTGGAATGGTGTTTTTAGTGCACTGTTTGAGTGAAACATATCATAGTTGAAGTGATTTGTCTCTGCAGGTCTGGTAGACACAAGATTGCAAAAAAGTTCTTTTACAGTTACTGAACGTACACTTACTGAGTGTAAACGTCTGATTACCTGTGGCAGTGTTTTGTATTGTAACGATGCCAGCGGTTAAACATGGATTGTTGAGTTTTTTGTGTGGGTTTGCCCACATTAGTGAATCCTATTCCAATCATATGTTATCACTTCACTGCGTTTAAGATTGTATTTCTAACCATTTAGCTGCAGTGAAATAGGTTTCATTGTTGTCAGTGTAAACAATGGTTACATGCTTTACATCAGTTAAAAGAACAGGTGGCTCTGGAGCCTTAACTCTTCAGAGGTGTGAGTGTATCCCAGTCAGTGTGAATCTCACTGTGTGTGTGTAATTCCCATGCTCAGGAACACACAAATAAAATATTGATTAGGATTATAATTGACAAAGCAGTTACCACAGTCACTTTGAGTTGAGATCGGACAGGCAGTGCAGTGCCAGTGAAACCATGTCCTGTCAATTACTATGTAGACTCATCCCAGGAGTAATACGGAATACACTGACGCACGGATTGGTTTGGCTTGCGATTAAGCGCGCTGTGATTGCATGGTCTCTCTTGAGGTATTGTGCCTGATTGTTCACTGCTGTGGCATGTGCTGAGCACAGCATCAAAGGAGATAGGCTCCTCTCGGTCCCCGAACTGGGGACTATCAAAAGATGTTTGAGAACAAAAGGTTTTAGCCTGCAATTTGTCCTGTTATGACACCCGGTACTCGCCCTCTGATGTGCTCTTTCTGGTGGTAACAAAACTTTAAAGCGGGCGATGTACATATTGTCTCAAATGGGATGAAAAACAGTGAACATTTTTAGTGGTGGGGGTCTGTGTTCAGTTTGCGTGAATAGAGCTTGCCCAAGAAAAGATCTGTTTGGACAAACCAAGCTATTTCACGAGAGTCTGTAGAACAATTAAGCTTCATCGGGTAACAATAACACGGGTAGGATCAAGGATCAAAGATCAAACAAGCACAGAGCATTTCATTTTCTAGATCCAGTAACTCAGTTTTCTCGGTATATCACATCTCATATGTTTTCTATTGTATTTTCTTCTCAAAGCCACTGAGAACATTCAGACCCTGCCAACTTCTAATCTGCCATGAGTTCTCCTCATCCTCTGACATGTCAGTTTTCCTCCTGGCAGGTTGTCTGGGCTCATGGGACATGATAGCCTGTTGGCCATCCGCCCGTGTAGGAGAGGTGGTCACCATACCCTGCCCCGATTACTTCAGATTCGTGTCTGGCCACCACAAAGGTAAATTACAGGTCCTGTCCACTCTCATCCACTGGTACAAAAAGGGGCTTCCTCATACTTGTGCACTTTCTACAGGTCTTTCTCAGACTGGTGTACGATGTTCAGACTGAATTCTAAATGGTTTGTGAGAAAGTGGAATAGCACAGACAAATAGCTATTCTGAGGGTTGTAAATCCCGTGTTTTTGAGTTTTGCAGAACACTTGAGCATGCAAGACCACATGTTTCCCTTTTGAATTAGCACATTTACTACCCTTGGAGGACGGAAGGACTGACTTCCATTAAGAAGTGATATGCATCAAAGCATGTTGTGATGCAACTGATTAAGGTGTTGGCATTTCTATTAAAAAGAAAATCAGAATGTGTCTGTCACACATATCATAGGGAAGGTTGTATCCTCTTTAAAGTCTATACACATTCTTAAGGTTTCCTGTTAAAACATTGTTGAAATCCTGGTTGATGTGTCCTCCCTCCCCCACATGAGCATTATGCGCAGGTTGGTTGCAAACGTTAGACCATCAACATTTGTTGCTTGTGAGTTGAGACAGAGTTCAGGTCGAAAACAGGAAGACAGGGCAGTGACGGAAACGCTGTGGTACACATGAAAATGCAACCGTGTGACTCAGACAATTTTTTTCTTACATTCAGTGGTTACATCTTAGTTTCTACATCTTCAAAATAAGACATACACATGTACACAGAGAGAGAGAGAGATAGAGGAAGAGAGAGATGTAGAGGAAGAGATAGAGAGAGAGAGAGAGAGGAATGAAGAAGTGAAAAAGACCTACATCATAACATACGTAAGTTTCTGGCAGTGGTTATTTAGCTGAAAACAGGTCAGGGGTGTTTTGTGAAACTACTTTTCTGAAGCCTCGGAAATAATTAAGAGGGAGCGCGGGCTGAGCCCTTAATGGCTGTGGGGTCCATGCTTGGAAAAGCAGACTTCTGTTTTTGTGTGTTTTTCATCATCTTTTCACCATCATTATCCTCAGCAGGCAGATCATTAACTCTCACTCTGACCTGAGGAGGTTGCTGGGATATTGAGATGTGCAGAATGCCTGTTTGTGTTTGTCCCGACATTGTTGTGAAACTCGAAACTTGTTCGTTAATTAGAGGGTGTCGACTGCTCAACGGGGTGCCAGTGTGGAGAGCGCTGCGGAGGTTAATCTGACTGTATTCAGAAGGCGGGCAGGCTCCACAGGTTGGACACGGGCCAGAGACTCAAAACAGACATGGCAACCAGCGTGGGAGTTTGGGGTTTACTAGCGGCTATGGTCATATGTGGTTGACAGTGCAGTCTAGTCTTGCATCACTTAAACTGTCAAAACAGTGAAGAACAACTAATGCTGAATGAATGGTTTCTTATCATCGGGTAGTGATTTGATGTTGCACAATTTCTCACAATTGTATCTAAAATCTTTTATACTTGTAATTACAATCTATTACTAAGAACATATGGAAGTAAATTACAATCAGAATCTGCCGAATAGCTTAAGCTATTGATCATTTTTCGATTCCATGTCAGTTCAAAGTCTTGGACAGAGACTCTAGAGATGCTTTTTTATGTAGTGAATATCCAGGCCTTGAGATAGTAGCTTTTGGAGGAGATCCAGAACAAGGACTGAAGGATTTAGATACTAAGGGGTGAAATGCTTTTGGATTTATCTTCGTCATGTGGGCCAGGAGTTCACCGTAAAGATAGCCTCCGGAGATCAGTGATGCAATCCAGATGTGCTTGAGTGAGATGCAGGCATAGTGTGTCCATGTGTGTGTGTGTGTGTGTGTGTGTGTGTGTGTGTGTGTGTGTGTGTGTGTGTGTGTGTGTGTGTTCGATGTGTGTGTGTTTCCATGTGTGTGTAGGTCAGCTTGTTTATCTATGCATATGAGCAAGGTGACTACATATGACTGCGTGTGTACATGTATGTATACAGTATATGTATGTGTGTGTGTGTGTGTGTGTTAGTGTGTGTTTGTGTAAAAGGGGGTTGTTTCCCCCTTGTTGGCACGTGCTGCCTGAAGCCTTTTGATGGAGGAGGCAGATTTCAGGAGGTTCTTGGAGGAATTTGGTGGTGGGTGCTGTAGGGAGCGTCTGTATTTCACAGAGAGGTGGGTGCTGTAGGGAGCGTCTGTATTTCACAGAGAGGTGGGTGCTGTAGGGAGCGTCTGTATTTCACAGAGAGGTGGGTGCTGTGGGGTGCGGCTATATTTCACAGAGCTCTCCACTTCAGTGGGAGTCAAGACAGGGGGGAGCTACTGTCAATCTCACGGTTGACGTAGGATCTCCAATAAAACCTCAAACGGAACCAAAACACCCATGAACTCTGAATGCCTTGTTAAATGTACATTTTCTCTGGCTGGTTTCAAAGCCATTCCAGCAGGTGCAACACCAACACTCCCCCTCTAGTCCAATCACTTAATGCTGAGAACAGAGGTGAGCAATGTTTAGGTTCTGTGGAAGATTAACTGAAGATTCATTGGCTGAGCGTATAAGTATTATTCTAGACAGGTCTCCGTGTTTAAGATGAGCTTATGAATGTGAGTGTGTTTGGTGTATTTACCAACATTTTTACTCAATTTTACTTTTGTTATTATTTATTTGAATGAATATGTATACCTCTTGCACAGATATAGCTGAGGGGCAAAACATTCCCTTCTGTCCAAATCCACCCTTTCTCATGATGTCATCACAGACTCCTGAGAACCTTCTGGGCCTTGTCACAAGTTCAAATTGAGTGGTAATTCCTTTTTATACAACTGTGGAAAAGAAAACATGTGTTGCGCAACCTGGCGCCATGCATATCCAGGGACCTGCCATAAATCCATCCTGGGTGGAGACTCCCAAGTCCCAACACATTTGAACTCCTTACCCAGGAGCTCTTACGGGAAACCTCCCTGGTCATCCATCTTCTTTACAGTCTTTCACTGGTTTGTTTGACTTGCACACGTTATTATGAGGTTTGATCTCTGCCCATCGTCATGTTGTCAAACACTGTATTTGACATGCTGTTGTCAAGGCCAAAGCATTATGACTGGGGTTTATTGTACATGTGTTTCCATCACGCCTCTGCATCCTCTGCAAGTGCTGATAAAAGAATGGATGAGTCATTTAGATCAGGTACTTTACTTATGGCAACCAAAACAACGAGATGTGCGGCACAGACATCTCATGAATGATGATGTGTGCATGGCTATGACTGTAAAAAGGCATGGCTATGATGACTGTGTTAGTGGGACCAACGTCCATTCACACACTCGCATACTCTCTTTCTCTCTCTCTCCTTTTTTGTCTCTCTCTCTTTCTGTCACTCTCTATCATACACACATACACACACACACACACACACACACACACACACACACACACACACACACACACACACACACACACACACACACACACACACACACACACAAACACACTCATTCTATTTCTTTCTTTCTTTCTTTCTTTCTGTCTCTCGCTTTCACACACACACACACACACACACACACACACACACACACACACACACACACACACACACACACACACACACACACACATGTGCGCACACACAAACATACACACACACACACACACACACACACACACACACACACACATACACACACACACACACACACACACACACACACATGCGCGCACACACAAACACACACTCTCTCTCTTTCTGTCACTCTCTATCATACACACACACACACACACACACACACACACACATGCGCGCACACACAAACATACACACACACACACACACACACACACACACCACACACACACCCACACACACACACACACACACACACACACACACACACACACACACACACACACACACACACACACACATACACACACACACACACACACACACACACACATTCGTGTGGTAAGTCCTTGTCCAGGTCCACTGCCCAGCATGCTTTGCGGTGTTGTGATGAGGCCTCTTCAAAGGCCACGCTGCAACAACAGCATGCTGGCTGATTAGCTCCCGTCAAACATGCAGCAGCATTGCGCATGACGTCGAAAATCCTCCTCCTCTTGTTTCTTGGGATGATAAAAGCATTCTTTTGACAAGCCTTCATTCCAAACAAATCTGTCTGTGGTGTGGGCTGAAACAGCAGCAGATTACCTCACCCATTTTAGCCTCCTCGGCCTGAGATTATCCACACAATTGTCTTTGACATATGCCAGTCCAAGATCTGGATGAATGGATTGGGGTTGATTTTGAGTGAGAGCGTGTTTATTATGAACCCAAAGCCTGTAGTCACTGATCAAGATTAAGGGATTTATGATGTCATTTTGCTGTAATATCAGATATGTTGAACATACAGTCATCCTAAATCCTTGAATAACAGGAATATTTTTTATTTCTACCTGTTACTGACTTGACTAAAACACTTTGAAATATGTATGTTGGAAGAAGTCACAGTGTCTTTGTGTAAAGGCAGAAAGAAAACTGGTACCATCATATAGGAATTATGAAGAGGCTTATATTTAGTTATGAACAAATGAAGAGCTGGAAAGAAACAAAGCTTAAAGGAGTGATGCAAGAGAAATACTGATAGAGATTATTTCCAAACACTGTTAATGACTTAAGAATATAATAATCAAGTGACTTGTATTAATATATTCCTTGTATGAATTATGTGCTTATGAAAGAAGGAGCACAGCTTTTCTGTGTGTGTGTGTAACTAGAATATTAGGTGCCACTAAGTCTGCATATGAACAAGAGCATGTTTAGACCAGAGGAGATAAGAAAGGAACTGTGCTTCTTCCGACCTTGTGCAAAACTGCCATCCTTGCAAGACAGGGAGCCTCGGACGTGAGAAATCCACCACGTGATCATCCCTGCTCAAAGCTAAACTTCTGACTATATAAACTTGGTGCGAAGAGTTTATCATTGCTTCACTGTCAGCCTCGGCTGGTAGGGGAGCCCAATTGCAATTGTTGTTGTTTGTCTGTCTAATAAATATACTTTCATGCAGCTCCGGAGTCCTGAACTAACTAGGGTGATTTTTCACCTATCAAATACTTTTATTCTTTATATCATTTTAAATTTGATGCAAGAAATCTTCATACAATTTTAATTGGTTTATATAGTAAGAAGTTAATATGTGAGCATTTAAACCTGTAGTTTAACGTCAAGACACCACTTGGAGAGGTGCGGGTGCTCCGTTCAGTTCAAGTTTACATGTTTATGATATTCACTTTCTGTGGGCTGACAGCTTCTGTTGCACCAGTTGATAACAAGATCTTATCGAGGGCTAAAACCACTATGCAGTTAAGTTCTCTAAAGAAGCAACATGCTTTCCTAATGAGAACAACCATGTCATGGGACACACTTACTGATATTTTATTCATTTTCAATCTCTCTAATAGTAGTATCTAATGATTTATGGAGGTCCTTCGAGATTTGGTGACATTGCCCTGCGGGAAACTCATTATTGTGTTTCAAACAAATAGTCTTAAAGTCGAAGAAACGCGTAAATCTCCTGGGAACCAACCCATAGACTTGTGTCCTCTGTAGTTGACCCTTTGTTTTTCATGCATACCCTTTTTATACTGTCCCTGTTGCATAGTTGTTATGATCAGAGGAAAGTGGATGAAAATGAGGACACTGGTCATGCAACAACCTGTTCTGTCTGAACATGGTGTCTGTTTCCTGAAAAATAGCACAGCTGCGTATTATTTGCATTTTGTTTGTTTATGCAAAATATTTCAGCCATGTTGAAACGTCAAATGTCGCTATGTCCAGGCATCCCTTATGTAAATATTATTATTCAAAAACAGATTGGTGCCAAGAGTTGTGCATACAAGAACATTCAAATATGATTTTTTTTTACAATGTGTAATCGCATATGATAGTTTTGTGTGATCATGAGATGTGCTCTGTTCTACATAAAACGTCTGAGGACAAATATAATAGCATATGGTCAGCAGAATCTCACGCCACCTGCCTTGTTTGTGGTACAATTTCAAAAATGGGACCTCTTCCAGTTACAGAACAGGGATTGTACATTCCTTTACGGAAGATTACATTTATATTTTCGTGACTTACAAATGGTGACGAGTACTGAAAGGCCTGGCACAGTGGATCGGTTGTGTCAAAGGTCACAGTGAACTTCTCTTCCTTTCAGCAAGGGGCCTTTGCATGCGTTGTAAATGGCACAACCCTAAATAATGGAAACTGTTGTTTGTTTTTTTGCTTGTTTGTGTATGTTGCTTTATGTGCGTGTCTAGTTTGTTGTCGATGTTGTTGTTGTGTTTTTTGTCTCATTGTTTCATGTGTACATTTGAATGTACAGACACGTGGTGATTCTAAAAAATAAAGTATAAAAAAAAAAAAAATTATGGAAACTTCCTGGTTGATATATGAAGAGATGAAGAGATATACTATATGCCTCTCTTTAAGTTGACATCTTCAAATGTATTCGATTGAAAGCCAGTGTTAAATCACCGCACCTTTCCACAGTGCAATCAGTAATTTGTAGAGAAAAGTTAACTTCAGTTCAGTATTTTATTTTCCACATCCTTAAATGTGTCCTTCACATCTTGTGTGTTCTAAGGGGAACACGCTGTCCTTCCTCACTGCAGACTGGTCCTGCATTTCTCTCATGTATTGCTGGAAGTTATAGCTTCATCTTTTTCCTCTGCCCCCAGGTAATATATCAAAAAGCTGCTCCTCAGTGGGATGGATAGAGATCAACCACATGGCTGTTGCTCTGAACTGTGGTTACAACCCCAACATTACCATTGGTGATGACGTGGTGAGTTTGGCCATTAATCAGAATCAGAATCAGAATCATGTTTATTGGCAAGTACATTTTCATATACAAGGAATTTGTTCTGATGTTTAGTTGCTCTCAATGTACTTTAACTGAAAATATATCCTGGGGAGATAATATAATAATAAATATAATACATTGTCACATTAAGAGTATTTGTCACTTTACTACAGTTCTCAGATCAGACTTTAAATTCAAAGCTATTTGTTCAAACTCCATACCATCAAGTCACTTGTACACATGATAGCAGCAATTTCTCATGATTTTGAAAAAAAATGCAAATGCTTTGGTACGCTCATGCAAATGGGTTTGTGCTATTGTCTGCAGATGTCTGCATAAACAGCTGCATGTGTCATATTGATCCAAATGTATTATGCAACTTCTGTTGACTAGTTATATCCCCCTAAACATTTAGGCATGTATTCATTGTGTAAGACATAACATGCAAAATGGTTAAACCATTTATCATTGTTTGTCGAGTATATACTTCATCAGTTTCAGTGACACCATGCATTATATATTTGAAATGTTTGCTAATTTGATAAATTACTTGTCTTTACAACCTTGATTTTTCATGACAAGGCTTTATTGAATGTCTTAGATCACTGAACCAGAGTGGATGTGTCAGGCCAGTATGAGGGAAATATACAGTACCAGTGTGTGCCAATGTGTCAGCGTCGTCTAATGATCTCATCCCTAGAGTGAGGAGGGTTTGTAAGGGACAGCATGGCAGATTACTGTGTAATTTCATAAAGGGTCAAAGTAACAAAAATTAACTGATAAAAAAATTGAGGTGATGAAAATACAGGTGAATTGAAAAACAGAGTGATAAACTGATAGTGATAAGTGAGTTGTCCTTCAAGCTAGGCATATAGCATCGGTCCCTATGTGCAGCCAGCTGTGAAGCGACTGCGTAGTCTACAAAATGCAACGCCGAAAAGAGATACTACAAAAATATCCAATAACTACACTCCTACAGTGTCGTATCACTAAAATGACTTCACATATCAGTGGTCTCTTGTTACAGTGCATGAAATGCCCTGTATTGTTATTCCTAGGCTTCTTCTTCTTCTTCTTCTTCTTCTTCTTCTTGTTACCTTTTTCTGCGATTAATTCAGCCCGAACCGCTTAACGTAGAAACTTCATTCAAACTTTGTCACGTAGGTCTTGTAAAGGACACTTATGCTAAACTTTATACTTTTTAAGATATTAAATAAAAACGAATCTAAATTTTCCCATTGACTTACATTGGGCCATTATGACATCATAATAGGGTCTTTAAACTGGCTTGCACCTGTGCTTCACTGACACCTGCGCCAAATCCAAGGAACCTCTTCTCTGTCCCTCTCAATTTAACTGTAACTAGGAACATTAAGAAACCTTCCATTCTCTACTTTTTTTTCTCTCCATCTCTCCATCTTTTTCTCTATCCCTCTCAGTCTACTTTCTCTCACACTCAATCTCTGTTCTTCACTCCATTTTTATCTCCTTTTTTCAGTATTTTCACTCTCTTTTTCTCTTTCACTCTTGTTCACTCTTCTTTCCTTTCTTCTTTCCTTCTTTCACTCTTCTTTCCTTCTTTCACTTTTCTTTCCTTTCTTCACTCTCCTTTCTTCTTTCCTTCTTTCACTCTTCTTTCCTTTCTTCAATCTTCTTTCTTTTCTTCTTCCACTCTTCTTTCCTTTCTTCACTCTTCTTTCTTTTCTTCTTTCCTTCTTTCACTCTTCTTTCCTTCTTCCTCTCTTCTCT